>NC_045732.1:95984262-96284262 GCF_009834535.1 Camelus ferus | reverse complement strand
ACATTTTTATTATTTACTTGTATGGTTTCTTTATACATTATGAATATTAATCATCATTAATTTTTTTCACAAAATGCCATATACTATTTATGTTCAGATGTGATGCTTTTTGACCTTCAGAATTTCTAACTTTTGTGCCATCTAATGTATTGATTTTCCCTTTGTGCTTTCTTATGTAACTTCCTTTCCATCAGGTAAAAACTTATCTATATTTTATTTTAGATATTATTGACATATATTATTATATATAACTCTTTAATTCTTATAGAAATTATTTTGTTCTGTTCTGTAAGATGAAGGTATAATAGTGCTTTTTTTCAAATAGATAATACATTACCCCAGCATATTACCTAAGTGTCTCAGTATTAGTATTACTTAACATTTAAAACAGAAAAATTGAAAACATAAATCTATCAAGACGGAAATTACTAAATGCTACCCAGTGTTAAATACAAATTACTGCAAATTAAGGATATATGCTTACCACTTTTGAAGTATTTTAAGGGCATGGAAACATTCTTTGACATAAAGTTAAGTAAAAAAATCAGAATATAGAAATATTCATACATGTCTTAGTCCATTCAGGCTGCTATGGCAAAATACACTGAAAGGGTAGCTTACAAACAACATAATTTATCACGGTTCTAGAGATTGAAAGTCCAAGATCAGGGTGCCAGCATGGTCAGGTGAGGGCCACCTTCCAGGCTGCAGACCTCTCATTGTACCCTCACATAGGGAACAGGGTGAGGGACCTCTCTGGGTTCTCTTACATAAGAGCATTAATCCCATTCATGAGGTCTCTACTCCTATGACCCAATGACCTCCCAAAGGCCCTATCTCCTAATACCATCACACTGGGCATTAGGATTTCAACATATAAATTCGAGGGGTGGACACAAGCATTCAGACCATAGCAATACAATACAACTTCAATTATCTAAACATCAAAAGTGGAAGAAAATACACCAAACTATCAAAAATTATGTACATATATATAATAATAAAATATATATACACTGGCATTACCTGTTTTCCTTTGTATATGTTCTGCATTTTATAACCTACGTGGAATACTATGCATTACTTACACTGTAGGTATTTAGGAAAAGCAATTTGCTAATAATAGCTCAAAGGAAATCAAACTGTATAGGGACATATGTAAAAAAGAATATTTAAGTTTTAACTGACATAAGATTAATATAAAAGAATTACCAATATAATCTAGTTATCTAGGCATCTACATTAACAGAAACATAGTGTCCAATATGGACAGCAACAATCCCACACATTTCTATAAATGGCTGGTCAACAAAGATTACACTGAATTTAGTTCTGGGTTCCGTATTTTAAAGAGTACTAACGAACTAGAAAGCATTCAGAAAAGGTTTACCAGAGTAGTTAGGATTCAATCTACCTTTTTAAGTATGTGAAATGGTTAAATGAGCTAAAGATGTCAAAGTCAGAAGACTAAGAGGAAAATTCATTTTTAAATATATGAAGACTGTCTTAGACAAGAGGCAGTTTCTGTCACCCCCAAACAGAATCAAAAACAAGATAGAATTGAAAGTAACGTTAGAGAAGAAAATTTCACTACAACTTTCTCTGACTAAAATTAGAGAAACAAATTAGAGAAACTAGATGGTCAGGATCACTACAGAAAGATTCTTGCTTTAAGTGGCAAGGTAGATTGGATAACCCAAATTTTTTATTTCAACATTGAGAGTCTCTGACTCTAAGATTATCTGATCACTTTCACTAGGAAAACATATTTTTCTGTTCCACTTACTATCATCCAGAACATGACAAATTCAAATTTGACTTATTTATATGGCATTTAAATCTGCTTTTAGGCTAAGAGTTGTAATGTTTCTATAATGAAAAAAGTATATATTGATTCTACAAAAGGTTTCCAAAAAAGCAAAAAATTAAGTTAGAAAATGTTTTTAAATTTTATAATGAAAAGCTCAGGAGAGTCATTCAGATAATGGTATTTCAATTAGCATAAGAGATATTTATTATGATACTGCTCACATGGTATTAATAATGCTCTGTACATGACAGAAAATATGAATTACAGATAAAATTCAAAGTACAATAGCATCACCATGGTATCAAAGGCCATCATTTCTCTCATAATTTATAGAGAAAATATTATGATTTAAGAAATAAATGTCACTCAAACCTTTTTTATTATGATAAAATACATGTAATTATACTTTTCAAAAGGCATTCAATTTAATTACATTGGAGAATATAAAGCAAAACAAGGATTCTACCAATGAGGATTTGAGTTATTTATCAATTTGGCATAAAACTTCTGTGCTCAGATCAGACCTGTGTCTGTTTTGCCCATGTGTAACCCTGATAACAGATTCATTTTGAGTCACTTCAACTACCTATGAGCATTACTGAATACCAACAGATATCAGGGCAATCACAGGACGGTTGGATGTAGCTAAGTCAGCCATTGTGAAAACAGGAGATTTGATGCCCTGATTAGGCTAAGTTAGATAGTTAATAATTAATGAAGGAATTAATGAAGTTCCTAATATTTGCCATCTAGACCTTAAGTCTGGTACAAAGATGTTACTTTTACTAAGCAGTATACAGTTTAATCAGCATTATAAGGATGTGCAGAAAAGGAAACCCTTGTGCACTGTTGGTGAGAATGCAAATTGGTAAAGCCACTACAGAAAACAGTACGGACGGGTCTCAAAAAATTAAAAATAGAATTACCACACAATACAGCAATTTCACTCCTGAGTGTTTATCCAAAGAAAATGAAAACACTAATTCAAAAAGATATATGCACCCCAATGATCATTGCAGCATTATTTATAATAGCCAAAATATTGAAGCAACCTATGTGGCTACTGGAGATGAATGTATAAATAAGATATAGTATGTGTATGTATATATATGTATGTATAATGGAATATTACTCAGCCATAAAAATTTAAATCTTGCCATTTGCAACAGCATGGATAGACCTAAAGGGTATTATGTTAAGTGAAATGTCAGACAGAGAAAGACAAATATGTCTTCACTTATATATAGAATCTAAAAAACAAAATAAATGAACAAACATAACAAAACAGAAATGGACTCACATATACAGAGAACAGACTAGTGGTTGCCAGAGGGGAGATAGATGAGAGAATGGGCAAAATAAGTGAAGGGTATAAATATTAAGCACTTAGCTTCCAGCCTAGCATAGATTGTGAGGTACAGCATTCAAGGGGATCTTGGTAAAGTGACCAGATACTTTATTGTTGAAACCAGTACACTTTTGAGGAAAAAGGGGGCCACTGTTAGATTATAATGAAATAACAAGTGGTAAACAAGAGCTATTCTGAGAAAACTGGTCATTCTAGATTTTAAAAAAGGGGTTTGTGGCTTGAGAGTTGGCACATCAAAACCTCTTAGTGTACTAAGTGGCATATAACCAAATCCAAGACAATGTGAGTTGGAAAAAAATAAGAGTTTTGAGAGGAAACTATAATTGAGAACACCAAGTTTGAAATTTGAATAGATGAGAAACTTGAGTACGCCTAGATATCAAAGTAAAGGAGAGGCAGAAGCAGGAAGAAGTCTGTAATTTAAAATGGAAAGGTAGAATGGAAGCAGATGTGAGAGGAGCATGTCTGACCTGAATCTGTGCTGAGTCTAGATACAATTTTTTAAAGGATGCCTCCATTGACTCCCATTGGCTCTCCTTGAAAAGCATTCTTAAAAGACAGCACTCCTTACTTCTCCTGTAAGAAGTGATTGCCCTCTTTAGAAAACCAACTCCAATTACAGATGTCATGCATGTCAGGGTCAATAGGCAGGGATGTGATTACATCAGAAAGTGGTATGCAGTGTGGGTGCTTTAAAATTACTAGGAGAATAATAGTTGGCAATCTTTATGTAAATCAGTAAGCTTTTCTGCCTCTATCATTCCCTCCCAGCATGGCAGGAAAAGTGCAAACCTCATCCCTTTGGAAAGAAAATGACTGATGAAATATTAATAAAGATTACTAACAAAATAAGCACTATGTCTAAGGTTGTAGAGAGCCGTGGGATCTGAATGGTAACAAATTTATTCAGCAACAGGGCAGGTTATTCAGATGTTCTAAAGCAGATGACACCACCTCTGTAAACTGCAGGGGGCCTTTGAGAGTGAGGTGGCATGGGGGTGGAGGGGGAGGGGACACTTGAAAGAAGGGAGTTATTTATTAGGATTAAATAGTAGTCAAAAAGAAAGGGGAATTTCAATGAAAAGCTCACAGCACATTCACACAGTAGCACGGAGGCCTTCATTTCCTCTCCAAAATTGTTACGTTTCCCTCATCTTGCCTTCCTGATCGTCACAGGAATTGATTTCAGCCACACATGCTCCTCAGCACAAGGCCGCAGTGCTGAGACTTTGGGAACATATGCATATGTGACTGGCTAAAGTGGATTTTTCAATTTAAAAAAATCAAATAGTGAGACTTGGACATTTCCAGTGATAGCTGAAACAATGTAATTCAGAGACAATTTTACCCATTTTCACAGATTTTTGTTTTAGATTGTCTAAGTCAGCTTGGACTGCTATAACAAAATACAATTACTTGGGTGGCTTAAGTGACATTTATATTCTCACAGTTCTGAGATCAGGAAGCCAGCATGGTCAAGTTCTGGCGAGAGCCCTCTTCTGATTTGCAGACAGCCACCTTGTCCCTTTGTGCTCACATGGTCTTTACTTGGTGTATGCATGTGCATGGGGGAGCTCAGGTCTCTCTTCCTCTTCTTATAAGGACACTGATGCCATTATGAGGTCTCATACTCATAACCTCATCTAAACCTGAATCACCTCCCAAAGGCTCCACTTCCAAATACCATCACATTGGGGGTTGGGGCTTCGACATATGAATTTTGAGGACACACAAACATTCAGTCCATAACAGAGACTTAGCTGGTGACCCCCTTGGGGGAAAGGCCAGAAGGGAACCGCTGTCTCTTACATGTAGAATCAACACATGTCCCATCTTCCCCACCGTTTCCTGAACTCAGTTGTTATTTATCCTGCCTAGACAGAGAGTGAGACTGAGAGAGAAAGAGGGAAAGAGGGAGGGAGGGAGAGTACAAGAGGGCAAGAGAGTGAGCTAGCTCTAGCAGGGTACAAACGAGTCATGTTCAACAAGCTGAGGGACTTACATTCAATAAGGATATCCAAAGCAACCACAGCATGTCATGTCTGGTAGCCCCTCAAGCTTTTTAATGAAGGCTTAGGTATGAGGGTTGCTATATGCATCTGTGGTATCTTAGTCAATTTGGGCTGCTATAACAAAATTACCCTAGGCTGGGTGGCTTATAAACACAGAAATTTATTTCTCACAGTTCTGCACACTGGGAAGTCCAAGATCATGGCACTGGCAGATTTGCTGCGGGGTGGGAGCCTGCTTCCTGGTTCATGGACATTGTCTTCTTGCTGTGTTCTCACATGGCAGTGGGGGTGAGGGAGCTTTCTGGGTCTCCTTTATAAGGCACTAATCCCATTCTCATGACCTAATCACCTCCCAAAGGCCTCACCTCCTAATACCATCACATTGGGGATTTCAACATACGAATTTGGGAGGACATAAACATTTAGTCTAGAGCATGTAGTATTCAAGTTGTGCTGCTGGTATCTTCCTCCTTTACCTCTAGGAAGGTCCTCTCATTATCACTATTCCAACTCCACGATATAGTAGTTAGGCCATGAGCCAAAGGAGAGATTCTTCACATGAGTAAACTTTAACATCATTGTGGAAATAAACTTGGACAGCATACATTAATTAGGAAATATACCCATTTTTATAAGTGAGTAATTTAGAGCCTACTAAGGACTTCAGCGACTTATTCAAGGTCAAGAAATGAGTTACCAAGGAAACACAAAGAATAATACAGGTCTCCTGAATCCTAGCAGAGTTCCTTTCTTCAAAAGTATACTGCTGACCTGAAAGCTTGAAAGACTCCTAGGGCCTCCTTTGATAGGTATTCTTCTATAGGATAGAAAGGTTACTAAGGTCATTTGTATAAAGGAAAGGAAATTAAAGAAAGGTAAGACTGCTGCTGTTTCTCAAAGATTTGTAGTTCAGTTATATCTGTCACAGTGAATAACTCATAGAACAAGGGACACAGGTGAGAGTCCAGAGGGTAGAGTGAGGTCATCCTGACTTTACATTTTGCAAAGGAAAAAGACAAATTTCATTATTATTTTAAAGGATTTGAGAGGACTGTTGTGGCATTGTTGCATAGTACCAGTCGATTAAGAAAGCCAAAATAACAGGCATTCTTCATAACTTAGAGAGTTTAATAAGGAGGGAGACCCAGGGTATCAAGGTACAAGTTTGCACTACAAAAGACACACTGAGATTCAGTGTAAAACAATTAATTGCTATTATTAAACACATTAAATAGATACATTTAAAATCCTATTGCTTTTACATAAAACCATGAGCAGTCCA
The DNA here is from genome assembly GCF_009834535.1 of Camelus ferus. Lineage (NCBI taxonomy): Eukaryota > Metazoa > Chordata > Mammalia > Artiodactyla > Camelidae > Camelus > Camelus ferus. The sequence goes on along the minus strand of NC_045732.1, from coordinate 96,277,789 downwards.
GAAAACCCTTCATTCAATTAAACTATTGACTTGGGTTGGGACCCTGCTAGGCTCTGCAGTTCATATACATTGGCAAAATTCAAGTACTATTTTTCTTTTCTTGACAAACACTAACAACTGATGAACTAAGGGGACCACCAATTCAAACAAACAGGAGGAATGTCAACATCAGAATTGTAAATATGCCTCTAATTAATTAATTTAATAATTATTTCCCTCTGACTTAGTATATTAAGTCAAATCTGGTGTTTATAAAATAATAAGATACAGGTATACAAAATATAAAACCTAGTCTCAACACTTCTCAATTACACTTCTCAGCAACTTCAACCTGGAACCTAGAAATAGACAGACAAAAAAAAAAAAAAAAAAAAAACCCTGAAGTAGTTCTCATAAATCCCATGAACTAAATAAAGCCTAACTATTTTGTCCAATAGAAGTATTTCATCCTTTGCTCAGATTCACATTTTGATACGTTTATATCAATAAATAGATATCTATGTATCTTTGTGTATAAAAAAATAAATTTATCTCATCCTTCAATCTGTAGAAGACCAGAAGCAGCAAATTAGAAGCTACAAGCAAGTAAAGAAAGTTGTCATTTCAGGCATACCACAGTGAAAAATGACATACATTCTTGAAGCAAGCTAGAGGGATAAAACTTCTAAGACTATACCCAAGCAATTAAAAACACTGAAATTTGGGGCTATTTGGAGAATGTATGACATATGTCAATAAACATGAAGGACATGATAATGTGTCCTGATATTTGATGGTCACATTGATCTGTTTCTTCAGTCATCAAGCAAAATTTTGTTATGTTCTGTTAGACTTTATCATCTTGGATATGAATTTGCACAAAATAAAAATAATTCATTTCTTGCTGCCTTTCTAAACATTTCAATTCTTAAAGAGGCAAATTTAAGGTGTTTTTTTTTTTTAAATTAACATTTTAGAATATCTTCGTTGATAATGATAGATTAAAAGAAAATTACCCTGTGTACATATGTATGAGAGAAGAACTGTGGATTCTTAGCATGGGGGCCTGGATAAACAGAATCAAGGTCATTCCTAGGTTGTGGGGTAGGGGAGCACGGGTAAGCATTTTTGTGGGGACTCTCACTGTATAAACAACTTAATTTTAAGACATATATAAAATCAGTGAGCCCATATAAAATACAGTGACTTATTGATGAAGACTTAGAATATTGGATAAAGAAGATTTTGAATAATGGATAGAGAAGAGAGTTTTATATTTGTTTATTATACAAAAAAATTCACATGAAGAATCTTAGTCATGTTCAAACCTTATTTCTTTCTGCTCAGGTCCAGAAACAATCTCTTTGTGTATTTTATTGTTAAATGTGCCACTCCTGGTTAATTTTATATTTCTCTCCATGAAAAAAAAAATAGCAATATAGGTATTATTCACAATACTATGGTACCATAGCTCCTCACAACCAGTTTATTATAAAATAATATAGATCTTCCTGCTTCTTCAGTTCCCTAATGCCATTTATTTAATGCTGGTTATGCCATCACTCATGACACTACATCCTTCCCGGCTCATTTGAAAACTGGTTTATAGTGACTCTCTTTAAAGTTATTACTGCTCTGTTGATGATGACCACAAATGCAAGTCTTGCCCAGAGTATGCAGAGAAATGTGAGTGATACTTCTGGTCACGTTAATTTATCCTTCAGAATTTTATAGTATAAACATAGAAATACATCTTTCAATCACTACCAAATAAAATCCATCAGAAAGTCCTGAAAATTCTCCCTCCAAGATATATCCAAAATTTGACCACTCTTCCCTGACTCAGTTTCTACAATCCTAATCCAAACCATGATCACTTCTCAGTTAGAATATAGGCAGTTAATACCCCATAACAGGTTTCCACAATTATACTTTTGTTTCCTTATATCTTTCTCACACAGTAGTCAGAGTAATACTCTTGAAACAGATGAAGCAACATCCATGCTTAAAAATATCTAATGGCCTCCCATCACAACTTGAATGAAATTCAAATTCTTAACAATGTACAAAAGAAAAGCCTTCTTGATCTGCCTTTGCCTACCTCTCTAGCTTTGTTTCCCACCCACCCTCACTGCATACTATGCTTCATACATATTTACTGCACAGACCACTGCAGGGCCTTTGCATGCTCCACAAATCACTCTCTAGCATAATCCCTTTTCTTTTCTCCGTATTACTGACTTACTGAAATGCTCTTGCTTTGCTTATTAAACTGCTTACTGTTTATTTCCATTCTTTTCTACTAGATGTACGGTTCATGAAAGCAGAAGTGTTATCTATCATGCCCACTGTGATATTCCCTGTGAATAGAGATAAAGTTGGGATTAGAACCCAGATCCAAAGACTCAGGCCAGTTCTTTTTTCACGAGGCTCAAAATCTATTTAGAGAGACATGAATCACATTTAGAGTAATACAGTCCAGTCCTCAGTTAGGTACTGATCATTTGAAACGGACTGAAAGTGATCAAAGATGTCAGAAAAGACGAAAATTAGTATAGCGAGGGGTCTTAAAGGTAGATATTACAGAGAAGGTAGATTAAGTGCCTTCATCTCAGAGATCCCAGACAAATATAAAAGTTAAAGGTAAAATACACATGTGTGGAATCATTACTTTGTATCTGGACAAAATTTACTCTGTATCAATAATTCAAGTAAAAACCTCCCAGATTTTTATTCTTGCCATATAACATTTCTACTCGGTGCTGGTCCATGTTTTCAGGGGAAAAAAATCACAACTCAAGTACTTATATTCTGAGCTTTATCAATTTGCAAAAAAAAAAAAAAAAAACCACTTCAAAATAGATTTTCTTCTTCCCACTGGACTCCCAGAAGTCATTGTGAACTAGGGAGTGAACCTGGATAACTTCAGTCTCCAATATGTTACAATTAAAATGTGGTCCTAATTATATTCAAATTTGTGAGAAAGGGCCATGAAACTTTCAGGGAGAAAATGATGTTGTCATTAACATGCAAACCAGTCCTGTGGTTTGCACCAGTCTGTGCAGAAGACATATGCTGCAAATGCACAGGGAATGAATTATCAGTTGGATTGCGTGGGCTGCTTACAAGAGACAGAGTTGTAAAGATCTAAGAGAACTTTTTACAAGTCTGATCAGGCAAGAAAGACCACAGAAGCAATAGAATAAACTGTTCTAGGGTACATGCTGACAGAAACAAAGACCCAAGACAAGGGCAGAAAACATGAAAGAGGGCAAAAAAAAAAAAAAAAAGATTCCTGGGCTCAGACTCAGACTGACAGAAGCAATGACAATGGAAGAGGTTATATACTTGCATTAAGAAAGCTGAGTATGATGACATTTTTCTTGTGATTTGTCTCAAAATATATCAAAGTTTCTCATAAAGTATTTTTGCTCGATTATAAATTCACATGAATTATGTGTGCTGAAAATATCAAATCTTAGGTGGTAGACCAATTATTAACTTGTGGAACTGAAACAAAAAAAGGGAATCTATTCTTGAAGGCTTCAGGCTGCTTGGGGTGATGATTGTTGGATGAAGTACGCCATCTCACCAGACAAAGACTGGTCTCACTTCCCAAACTAGGACAGCCCATGGACTGACATATTTTAAACAAACATATTGAAGTGTTTTATATAATTTTAAAGTATTATATAAGTATACATCACTTCTATAAAAAAGAAAATACTAAGCATCAATAATTTCATCACCCATAGATAAGCACTAACAATTGGTATCTTCCATTCTTTTTATTCCTCGTTACAAATATACCGTGTGTCATCCAATTTGGAGTACAGAATAAGGTCACATGTCTTCTGATACTCAAAGTAATACAAGCCTGAATCTCAGGTCACAAATTTCAATCAGTCCTTTGGTTCTCCTAGACATTTCCTTCCCCAATATTCCTCAGAATTCTTGTTCTGAGGGCAAAATACTTCCACTGACTACTTGACCCATACTGCATACAATGAGGCAGGTACTTTTCCAAATGGAAAACAAATTGCTATTTAAAAAAGGTAAATGCATACTGAGTGGCCGGTGGGTGGCCAAAACAAATGTGTACTGCATTTCCATGGCTTCTCAAGAAGGGTCTCTGAATTTCAGGCATTGTATTTTGGGGGTATTGCACAGAGGCTATAGCTTTCAGCTGAAGAACTGAATGGTATAATACAAACAAAACAAATACTAGTACATTTCAGCCTCACCTTTGGCCTCTTTTGGGGTACATTTTTTCTTTTAAACAAATTTTTCTCCTCCTGATTGTAGTTATTTTCTTAAACTGCAGTTTAAAAGCAAACTAGGGCTTGAGCTAGTCTCCTTTCAGCTGCTTTTTCTGAATCATTAACCGCCTTAGCCTGCATTTGGTTTTGACCATTTCTTCATTTCCATGGTGATTTAGAAGAGCAGCTGAGAGGAAGCAGAAAACAGATAAAAAGCTGTCCTTTTAAGCAAGAGTGAGGGTGAGGACAGAAAGTGGGAAAACAGACTTATGTAAGTGTCATTAAGGATATGTGACCCATTGTTGATGATAATCAAGGCACTTTACTGGCAGCCACTTCAACTTATGCTAATGTTGCCACTATTGAATTACCACTCTCTGAAGGAAGTAGAGTGGCATATGTAGGACAAGTGCCAAATCTTCAAATGGTGTGACAGGTTGTGGATAAATTATAGACTTCTAGCAGGATTTAGAACATCTTCCCATTTAGAGTACACACCCAGCTGGTGACTATCTCATAGTAATAATTTAGAGTTTGGGGTCATACCAAAATCCAGCCAGTCTAGAGCAAAATTGTGAAATCAGTAACATATAATTGCAGAGTTCACCATCTTTTTACTTCCATATATCTAACCTCCCTTCTGATGTGCCAAAGACCTTAATAATGTCCTCATAATAACTGGGATTCCTTACTGTGGTATGATATTGGAACTAAGTATGTCCCATACTCTTGAATTTTCCTCCTATCTTTCTCCCCTTACAAACATTTCTATCCAGATTCCATTCTCTGATCCTCTGAGAAAACAAAGGGCATTTCCATGAAAATGGAGGAATGTTGCCATGGCAACATTTCAATACGGGTGTTTAATACCTAGTCCAATCGGTCTTCAACTATTTCTTAATCTCAGAACACTTCTCTCATATAATGTTTTACAGATTTACTAACACTATGAATGTGGACTGCCCATGTATAATTGAAAATTTTGTAATAATTTTTATGGACTTGGAAATTTTTCTGATTAAAAAAATAATGCATGATCTTTGCAAAAGAAAAAGGGGGGATGCAGAAAGTATAAGGAAAAAAAATGAAGATTATCCATATCTCATCACCTGATGGTAGCCACTGTTAACATTTTGGTATATATTCTTCAAAACTATAAAGCTTGAATGAAGAAGCTGCAGCTGAAACTTATATGAACGCTGTGGAGATTAAGTAACTGAATAATATAATTAAAGCACCTAGCATGATGCCTGAGACACAGAAGCCCTTAAATAAACGTAACTATAGGAGGTGCCAAGATGGCGGAGCAGAGAGACTCACAGCTCACCCTCTCCCACAAATACACCAAGAATTACATCTACAAACTCACTGAATCACACCAGAACACCTACTCAACTCAGGCAGAGTGTCTCTCGCTTGGAAATACAGGAGGATTTTCACAAAATCCGATAAACAACAAGTTCATACTGTATAGTACAGGGAACTATATTCAATATTTTGTAGTAACTTTGGTGAAAAAGAATATGAAAACGAATATGTGTATGTTCATGTATGACTGAAGCATGGTGCTGTACACCAGAAATCGACACAGCATTGTAAACTGACTATACTTCAACAAATATATATATATATACAAAAAAAGTAACAATAGCGTGTCAATTTCACATTTTATGTCTCATTTGATTCCCCGTGTCATTGCCCTGCTGTAAATGAAATCAATAGTGTTACAAACTGAATGTGTCATCACAAAATTCCTATGTTGAAATTCTTCTCCCCAGTGTAATGGTATTTTAGGAGGTGGGACCTTTGGAGGTGTTTAGGCCATAAGAGTGGAGCCCTCATGAATGTGATGAGAGCCCTTATAAAAGAGACCCCAGAGAGCTCTTTGGTCCCTTCCACCATAAGAGGACACAGTGAGAAAACAGCATCTATGAATCAGGAAGCAGGCCCCCACCAGATACCAAACCTGCTAATGGCTTGATCTTGGACTTCCCAGCCTCCAGAACTGTGAGAAGTAAATGCCTGCTTGCTGTAAACTACCCAGTCTATGGTAGTTTTGTTATAGCACACCAAAATGACTCAGACAAGCAGTATTAGCATTATTTTTCTCCAGATGCTTCTTGTTAAGAACAGAGATTTCCAGGTTCTGAATACCTGAAGATTTCTAATTTAGTAGATCTGTGTAGGAAACTGGCCTGTGTATGTTTCAATAGTTCAACACCTTAACATGGTGCACAGTCAGCTTTGTGAAACTTTGCTTTATAGATATCACTCTATGAACATCCAAAAGGCATGCCCCAAGCCCTCTTCTGAGAATACTGATGAAAACTGAAAACAATTCAACTGCAAGGTAGGTGTTGGTGGTGATTCTGAGCCATTTCGATGCACAGCCTTGAGAATCTTTGCCCTACACCTACAATGTCATTTTGTTTTGTGCCTATGTCCTAGTGCGTGCTCTACTGTCTCCCACCCATGCACTGTCCCCAATCCATGTTCTTTGCTAGCAGCCCCAGGAGAGCAAATTTGCATTCTTGATGTCTTTATCTTGCCACACATTACTTAGCATAATGTTTTGCACCCAGCCACAGATCGATCAATATTATTGACTCTGCAAATGATGAATTTGAAGCAACCAGTCAATACTACATTAGTCCTAAGGGAAAAGAATATGGAATGCACTTGTTTTGAACAACCTCCATTTGCCCATTATTGTTGGAACAACCATTTCCCTCTGGGCAGAGCGAAGAAAATCTCCCTCCATCCTCTATCCAATGCACCCTTCTTCAGCCCCTCCTGACTATAGTCCACAATTCTCTGGCTGACATTAAAAAAAAAAAAATAGTATAACATGAGCTATTGCAAAAATTCATAGAAATGGGCCTAAAAATTTAATCTTGCTTATTTTTGGTAGGCCTCTGGTTAACTCACCCACAGAGGTTCTTCTACTACTCTCTTCTAGAAGCTCTGAAATCATGAAATATCTAGAACATCCTTAAGTTGCCAGTTCTTACACTGTAATTGTTATTAGTGTGGTCCCTGGAATCAAACTGCCTAGGAATAGAATGTACACTCTTACCCTCACTGTTTAACTTTGGGCAAGGCCCTTACCTTCTCTATGCACCAGTTTTCTCATTTGTTAAAAGGGGGGGGGGGCATAACATTAGTACCCATCCCATAGAGTTTTTGTGAGGATTAAATTTTATAATGCTCATTAAAGAACTTAGCACTGTGACTGACACATGATAATTACTCGGCAAATGTTAAGAAAGGATGGTGTTATCATGCAGTGGCAGAACTGTGAGAACTATACCAGTGTCAGGACCATGGGAGCCAAGAAATCATATTCATCTGTTCTGACAAGAGGTCAGAGTGGGAAACAGGGACTGTATCTGGGGCACCAACAATCCAAACACTAAAAGGGAAACCTGATAAAGAGGTGAGGGTCTGTCTGGCTCTGTCATGAGGCTCTTACATACTTTCAGCAAGGACCTACTGGTACCACAGTAAATGATTACTTCTGGCTAGATCAAAGTGTTTCCTTCTCAGGATGTTTTGTGAGAAATTCTGGATTGTTGGTGTTTAACTGATCTAAAAAAAAAAAAAAAAACACTTACTGACATGAACTTGATTTTTTTTTTTAATCCCCAAAGTGCCAAACTAGTATATTAAGTGGTCAATTAGCTTTCCCTGTGTGGATATGAAAGGAGAGAAGGCTACGATAAAGCTGATAGTGGTAGAATTATAGGGACTGTACCAACTCCGCCACTGTCCTGGGTCAATGCTACTACGCAGCATCTCTGTTGACAACAGTCTGAAAGGAGTAGAGGTGGCAGCAAATAATGTCGACCGTGGATTCTCCATGTTGTATCCTTACACTCTTGGCAACACAAATAGATCCCCCTTCCAACTTTGAAGGCATAATTAAGAAGGATGTGTTAACTAACCTTATTGGGGTAATCATTTCATACCATACACGTGTTAAGTCATCACTTGTACACCTTAAACTTACACAATGCTCTATGTCAATTATATCTCAATAAAGCTGGAAATAAAGAGCTATATTGTAGGTAGTCAGTGAGGCTCTCAGCTTCAAGGACCACTTTTCCTTCCAGGCTGGACCAGAACCTACTTTTTCAGCAGGGACTTGGGAAGTCCCTTTTTTTTTCTCCCTTTTTTACTCAGGAAGAAAAACTATTGAAAAACATTGTGAATGTTGGAAACTACAGTGCTGAAATGTGAATCTCTTGTCCTGTGCAGCAAACCTTTGTAATCCTGACCATTTGTTGTTGTCTAGGCTACAGTTCCAGAACCACAGCCCAGGAAGAGTTCTGGACAACTATATCATCTTTTCACTAGGCAGAGCATTTTATCTTTGCCTCTCTTCTTGCCCTAGTAACATGGACCAGACTAGACTCTGTTTGCCTCTCCACAGGTGAAGGCGCTGGGAACCTTGCAGCTCCATTAATAATTTATCCTCATCCTACTTCTTTCCCACTCCTTTCCTCGCTGCTGCCAACATACACTATAAATTCTTTTCTCCATGATGTTACCTATGCTGCTTCCACCCCCTGAAATGCACTCCCTCCTCCTCTCTGCCTCTGCAAGTTTCACTCATCTTTCAACACTCAGCTCAACTTGTACCTCACTAATTAAGCCTCTTCTCCTGGTTCTGGCACACACTAGCACATTGGTTTTAATCTCTCCTGACTTGATATAATAGTGGAAATCAATCACTAAGTCAAGTGTTTTTACTTTTAAAAAGACATATACATATCACTAGTGGTAATGTTTTATACACACACACATATAAAATTCTAAAATTCTGGTCTTTCTGGCATGAGTTAAGTGTTCTAGAGGGCAATTTTATATTCAATACTTCTTTCCTATTTCCCACAGCTTTTTTCACAGATGCTCTAAACATTTAAAGATTTAAATCCAATTATTCATATTCAGAATATCTTTGTACATTACCTACTATAAGTCTAATTTCTTCTCCTAGTAAATATCTAGTACTCATTTTCTTTTTAATTTTTAAAAAGAGAGAGAATATAAAAGAAAAAGGTAATATTATATTTAAGACAATAAAAAGAAAAAATAAGAAAGAACAGAAAGAAAGACAATTTGTGAACATTCCCTATTACTACTTCTTTGGCAGCAAAACTGATTCCAGACTAGACTTACTGGTCTTGTGATTGAACCCTAATCAGAACAGAACTTGCTGTTCTGATTATGTTTGACCCAGAAAAGGAGATAAGAAGTAATGAATTAGCATCTATTGAGAATTTTCCAGATTCCAAATATTTTATGGGGATTTGCTTCTTCAAGCAACAATCTTATGAAGAGGATTTTATTCCCATTTTGCAGTCAAGGGACGTGAGACCCAGAAAGGTTAAGCAACATGGTCTTATTTGTAGTAAGTAAGTTGCAGAATCTGAACCCCGATCTTACTTTATTCTAGTGCCCACATTCATAATTATTATGCTGTGTGGTCTCTGTTCTCTGGGCTGGCTGAGGTCACAAAGTGGATGGATTTACCTCCTGGACCTAATCAGGGCTAGGGAAGGCAAGATCCTAACAGGGTTATATGATGCCAATGTATTTAGCACGAGAGCAAAAGTTACTATAGATGAGGCATCACTGTATGGCATAAAAAGTATGGACTTTGAAGTCAGACATACTTGTTTATAGTCCCTAACTCTGCCACTAATTAACTGTGTGACAGTGGACAAGTCATTTCACCTCTGTTTTTTTTTCTTTTTCTCGTCTGAAAAATAAGGGAAATGAACTAGGTGATCTATAAGATTTCTTCAAACTCTAATATTCTATGATTTAAATATCAAAATTATTACTCCAAAATAAAAGAGACAGTTACTTAAGGATCTGCAATTAAACCAGCCAAAGTAAAAATCTGGCTCAATAGACTTAAATATATGTGTTAAGCTAAATTTAGTGTTCCAGCACTCACAGACAATTTTGTCTTGCAAGTTAATAGAGAAATCAGTGCGAATGGTAAAATGTTCCTAACTTAAAGAGGAAAGTATCTCGTTATAATTTCACTAAAACAAAGCCAGCAGTTATAAAGGCCAGAAATGTTCTAGGAGTCATATTTACATCTTGAGTAAATGAGGTTATGGTATAGAAAGTACATTATCTCCACATGTCTCAGAGGTTCGAGCTGAGAATTCTTCATGAATAAAACATGAGGTCGTAATGTACACTCTAGTCTTGTACCCTTCTTTAGCCTCCCAATTCAAGAAAAGCATTTTGTCTAAACCTCTCTGTGTTGATCCTGGCTGTTTATTTACTTATCTTGTCTGAGCATTTAGACAATAAGCTTCTGGGAACAAAGCCCTTTAGAAAGAGAAAAAAATAATAATTTACGGCCAGATTTATAGCCAGATGCCTTAAAATATGATTTAACGTGACTTCTTTTGTAGCTTGATACCCACAGCAAACCTAAATCACACTGCTTTCTCAGTGTGTAAAAATATTAAGCCACAATGTTTTGTTAACCACTGACCTAATATTTAATGGGAATAAAATGAAGGTTAAGGCTTCATGGATAGGAAAAATAACTCTGTATGTCTGCAGGTGATTCATGACTGATTAGAAGTTGTTACCACTACTCCATACCTTTCATTTCAAAGGATCTCAGGTTGAAATTTGTGAATGACAGAAGATTCTAATTGGGCAAGTTCATAAAATGTGAATACTATCTGACATACAAAGGCATATGGGAAGGGAGCCAAGCAAAAAATAGATTTGCTGCCCTACTCCCTTTGTGCCTCATTTAGATGTAAGTTTTCAATGTGTTTAATGGTGAGATGCGTATGACTGTGTGTATGTGTGACTATAAAAGTAAAAGAGAAAAGGAAGAAGATAGAGGAGAGGAAAAAGGGAGCAAGAGACAGAGAGATGGAGAGAGACAGAGAGAGAACCAAAAATTCATATATTAAGTTCTGCTGCAAAGCATGTTCAATATCATATTCAGCTTTGGGGCTGTGGCAAATACTGTTTTTTTTTTTTTTTTTTTTTTTTTTTCACTTACCCCATAGCCATTTACTTCACTTCCTTCCTAAAAGATTTTGTTTGCTAAAGTGTGCCTAGGCCGAGGAAATAAGTCATGATAGGTCTAAGCCAGTTACGTCAATTCAGTTCTCCTTTCACAGAGAATGGACTAGTTGGGGACATATGATGCAAGTCTGGCTAGTAGAATACAAAAGAGTCTGCTGGGAGCTTCTAGAAAAGATTTTCCTCCCCTAGAATCTCTCAGCAAGATTAGATCTGTCATGATTCATCTTCTGGTACTGAGCATATTTTAGCTTTAACAAAATCCAGGCTTTTGTTTTCATGTGTTCCTTTCTGCTTTGAACATTCTCATATAAGAACATGCTGCTTAGAGCTATTTCAGTCACCTAGTAACCACAAGAGAAGGGCAAAAAAATAATTCTAGAGATGCCTACCCAGTGCCCTGACATCATCATTCTATTGAATTAATCCTAGCACCAACTACCTCCAGATTTCCCCTCTAGAGAATACTAAATGTTCTTATGGTTTAAGCCACTGTTAAGTCTGTTTTTCTGTTACTTGTAGCCATAAACATCCTCAATAATACAGGAACCTGCCCAGAAATGTGAACCACCTCTAAATGGTTGGAATAAAATCACACAGCCAGTGTCTATTATATTGGAGAACATATATACTTCCAAATCTGGCTGTTTTAACACTTATTTCAAACTTCAGCTCAACCTTAAAGTGTTCCCACTCTTGGTCATGTTTTCCTTTCTGTCTAGATTACCCCAAAGTACTGACCACACACCGTGGCACTTGACTATATAGAGATTTGTATTCTTTATTTTTATCTTTGGAGATTCATGTCATATCTCCAAAAAGATTATGAACTCCTTGAGGGCAGCATTTGGCTTTTATGACCAACACAGCACCTAGGTAGGAGAGTGAAGCTTCTACTTGTTGAATTCTTCTTCTCTGTCTTGCTTATGCTACAGACTCTGAAACTCAATTTTTCTCTTCAAGATGGATGCCAGTGGGAGCATGATCCTTTCCATCAGTTCTGGAGGGAGAGTCTTCTCCATTTCCTATTCCCCTTCATGCAAACAGGTATTAAATGAATCACACTATCACAGTAAATGGAAGTATTTTTATTATCTCAGGACTCTGATTTTCTAAAGTCAATCTGCCATTTTTATAACTCATGTCATTTTTGTATATAACAGCCCAAACAGCTTGAGAATGTGATCAAAGAAGGGGCATATCAGTAGATATTTTCATGATCCAAACGATGGCATGGCTACTATGTCAAGTCAATTTAAAAGCCTTGACTAAATTCACCAATGTTACTATTATTCCAACTAATAGCAGAGCCCTGAGGATTATGAAGAGATTCTTCTTTTTGATCATTTGCTTGTACTTTTCCTTGGCCTTAGGTCATAGGTTAATTAAGCAATTATGCAGATACTAAAATAAACACAATAAGAAACACACACACACACACACACACAGCTTCTACAGACTGTAGCTTTCTCAGAGTCTAACGAAATGTGAAGTCAGAATCAAGCATTTTTAGAGTGTTCTGGTTGACTCATAAAAATTTTTATTTCCCTAAGAATGTTCAGGTCTTGCAGCTATATAGATAGCCCCAAATCTATACCTTCAACTGAAACACTGGATTTTTCACATCCCACATAAGTAGACGTTCTTGCTTTCTATTTATATTACCATAAACCAGGTATAGGTTTTTCCCCCAAATCATCAGCAAACCAAAGTGGATTCATTTGAGAAATTTTGTTTCATTCTCACCATTAGATGGCTTGAATACATGACTTCCAAAGGGCCTTCATCTTGTGATTCTTTCCTATCCATTCTATTCCTTTCACTGTGGCCATTACATTTTATGTGAAAGAGTCAAAGATAATGTCTTTCTTTGAGCAATTCTAAGATGTTAGGAAAAACAGGCAATTAGAATTTTAACACCTGCACAATTCAATTCCAAAGCACTTTAAACAACAGTGCTAAATTCACTATAGAAAAGCAAATGTTTATCTTAAATATGGTTTAATCTTCTTTTCCAGGAAGCTTACGTAACAAAAACTACAGCTGGAGGCTATAGTGACCCATTTATAACCATAGTTGGATTTGTTACCAGGGAACCTGTCAAAATCAGCTTAGTTTGTTTGAATGGCTCATTCTGGCTCTCTGCACCTTTCTTCTCATTTGATTTTAGGAGCTCAAACTGGTTTAGTGATGCCAGCCAGGGGAAATGGTTTTCTTTGACTTTGCCAACTCGGCAGGACTAGAATAAATGGAATGGATGGCTATCCACATATTGTGATGTTTCAGGGGTTGTTCATCTGTCTCTTCCTCTCCATAGTGTTCTTTTGACTGAGACAGCTCTGGATTCCCTCCTCAAAGTTGACACTTTGGGATAAAATGAATCGTACATCAAGCTCCATATGACATGCAAATATCTCTCTTAAGGAATAAGTCAATGTGTTAGACTGATTATGGCTAACTAGCAGGAAGGAAAAGAAGGTAGGTTAGTGTGAGAGAATCAAATGCCAGCAATCAACCAAAATTTAGGTCATCACACTTTGCCCCCTGCTTAGAGGGAGGCAGGGCTAGACTCAAATTAGCCATGGCTGATATTGCTCTCATCTTTGTTCTTCAGAATTTGGTACCCTTACACTCCTTGCTTATGATTCATTTCCTTATTTATTAAATAGGATCATCCAATGACAATCTTCTGTATTGGTTTTCTATTGCTGTGCTACAAATTTACAGGCTTAAAACAACATTCATTTATTAGCTCAGTTCTGTAGGTCAGAGGTTCAGGCAGACTTGACTACATTCTCTATTCTGGGTCTCACAAGGCTGAAATCAAGTTGCATTGGCCAGAATGGGCTCTTACCTGGAGTATATGGGGAAAAACTCACCTCCAAGCTCACTTAGATTGTTGGCAGAATTCAGTTCCTGTGGTTGTGGACTGAAGTTCCCATTTCCTTGAAGACTGTTGGATGGGGTGACTTCCAGCTCTCTCTGATCCTTTCACATGGTCCCCTCCACTTCAAAGCCAGTAGCAACATATGCATGGAAACTCTGACTTCCTCTTCTGCTACCAGCCTAAGAAGACTGCTTTTAAGGGAAGAGATCATGTGATTAGATTAGGTGCATCCAGATAATCTCCCTTTGGCTATATAATGTACCATAGTCGAGGGGGTTACACGAGGAAACTCTCATCTGCTGCTGATGAGGATGAAAAATGACTGGAAAACACTTTGCAGTGTTTGCCAAATGACTGGGAAAAGCTTGGCACTTTTCTACGAAGCTAAACGTAAGCTTACCATTTGACACAGTAATCATATTCCTAGATATTTACCCAACTATTATGAAAACTTATGTCCAGAGAAAACCTCTACATGAATATTTATAACAGGTTTATTGATAATCACCAAATTCTGATAGAAACCAAGATGTACTTCAATAGGTGAATGGATAAGCAAACTGTGGTATAGCCATAAAATGGAAAACTGTTTACTGATAAGCAGGAATGTACTATCAATCCATATAACAATATGAACGAAACTTAAATGCATATTGCTAAGTGAAAGAAGCCAATCTGAAAAGGCCTTATACTGGATAATTCCATTTACATGTCATTCTGGACAGTAAACAGATGAGTGGCCATCGGGGGTTTATGCAGGAGTGAAGGTTAAACAGTTGAAGCACAGGGCACTTTTTAAAATGGTGAAACTATTCTGACTGATACTTTAATAGTGGATACATGACACTATGCATTTGTCAAAACCCATCGAATTTTACAACACAAAGAGTGAACCTTAATGTATACAAATTAAAAAAAAATAATTTAAGAGGGCAGAGATACAAGGAAAGAGTGCACACTATAAGAGAATCTCACTGTATTAAAACAAATATGATATAACCTCACTGAAGCGGGGGTGGGGGAAGTGCTGACCTAAGTAAGTTTGAAAATGAGTGAAGACTAAAAGCAAAGGGAACTGTACATAAGCACTATACTCTACATAGTAAAGCTTTGTCCCATGTGAGTAAGGATTAGCAATTCTCATAGTGTTACTCATCATCCATTTACTTAACCATTAAATCTCAGTGTGTATGTGTATATATAGCAAGAGCCAGGTTTCTCACTGTTGTAGTTTACAGATAAGCAATGGGAGGAGGCTAGAATGATGCATGTGGTAACGGATTAGAGTTGGAGACATCAATATGAAATCATGTTTAGTTTAATACACATACAGGTGATTACACATAGAAATATTTATAGTTCTATGTATAAATACAGCATAGTACACACACATTTATTTCCTGGCACTATTAGCTAAGAGGACCTATAAGCAATTAACCCCAATAGAAATAAGCATACCTATCATCAAGATTCTAGTTTCTGTGGAAATAAGTAAGGATCAACCAAATGAGAACTGGCAAAGGTTATTTATTCAGAGATTACTATGGAGTCAGCCCCTATCACTTGAATTTTGGCAGAGACTCAAAAGCAGGCAAAAGAGTAGGAAAGCTTTATAGTAGAAAAAAGGGCAAAGCTTCAGCTATGCCGATTGGAGCCTATCGTCAAGCGGAAGCTACATGCAGGCAGGCTAACTAGAAGGAGTGCCCTATGTGATTAGTTAATCATGCATAGCCAGAGTTGGATCTTTCTGGATGGTTCTAAGCTGGAAGTGGGAATAAATATTAGGGAAGTTGTCAGTTATTGGTCAAGTCCTGCATTTGGGGCCAATTGTTACAGGGGTTATTGTTTGGCTTCCTGAGCTGGTTTCTAGGCATAGTGGTCGGACTTCCTACAAGTCTGACTTGTAGATAGGCTAGCTTCTGGGCTGATTACTGTAGATAATGGGTTATTTTGGGGAGGCTGATTGCTACAGGTCAGAGTTCCATTTTTATATATGGTTTGGTAACATCTCTTTGTATATTGTCTTTAATTGTTAATATTATTCCATAATAAAAAGAACTAAAGCTCCTTGGACAAATGACTGATTATAAGACAGGGGCAAGAAATACACAAAACGAGCCTGGAGCATATTTTAGTGCCAGAAAGTAAGGGAGGGATGATGATGATGATAGTCCCATAATGATAGTAATGTGTCAGAGGGACAACTGTAGGAGCTTCCATTGGCTAAAGTTGAAACAATTTCAGCAACAAAATAAATATTAAATAAAAATAAAAACAAGTATTGGATTATAACTCAAAGGTATAAAATAGATATCCCCAAGTCTATACTGATATAAATGATTGAATAAATAAGTGGGGAGAATAGATAAAACCTATGTGCAAAATTCTGAATGATTTTATATACTCAAAGGAGGTAGCATAAAATTCCCCACTCCTCAGTGTGGACTGCACATGGTGACTTCCTTCCAAAGGAAGTATGGAAAGGGGCAGAGGAAGAAGGACTTGACAATGAAGAAACCTGGCAAATACTACTTCAGCCAGCTGACCACGGTTGACATCAACAGTCATAAATCATGTTGATAATATGTACCCTTGATATAATCTGATGAGAATGGCAATTTACCTCTCTGGTTTTTATCCCCAAAACATATAACCTCGGTCTAACCATAAGAACATCAGACAAATCCCAGCTAAGTCAATTCTACAAAATACCTGACCAGTATTCCTCAAACTGTCAAAGTCATCAAAACCAAGGAAAGTCTGAGAAACTGTCACAACCAAAAAGAACTTAAGGAGACATGATGACTAAACACAATGTGGGATCCTGGCTAGAAGCCTACAATGAAAAAAGAGACATTAGATAAAAACTAAGAAATCCTGAATGAAGTAAGGACTTTACTTAATAGTGTACCAATGTTGGTTTCTTTAGTTATGGTAAGTGCACTAGACTAATATAAGATGTTAACAATAGGGGAAACGGGTATGGGATATGTGAGAACTCTCTGTACTATCTTTACAACTTTTCTGTAAGTTGAAAGCTATTCTCAAATAAAAAGTTTATTTAAAAAACACACTGTGAGCTATCTTGTGAGGACAAACAAAACAGCTTGCTGGACTCCAGAAGGCTACCTCTGATATAACATGATCCCTGAGAAAGCAGAGACTCTGCTGGATTCCTCCAGGGTCAACAGGGTGGTTCTGCTGAACACCTGAGACAGGGGGGATGAATAAAGCCCTTTGGGAGGGGCCCCACTCACTGCTGAGGTGAGACTGAGCAGTACACGGAGTGACTTTCAGGTGGGACAGGGTAGGGAAAAGAGTATTTTGATACAATAGTGCATAGCAGTGTAGGAAACTACTTCTAAAGCCCAGATAGGACAGAAAGCTGCCTTTGGGGCCTTGTGGAGCAGATTATGTGGGTGCTAGTCAATGAGGAACTGCACCTTGTAGGGGACTACGTCTGGCAGATTGCATTTCAAGCTTTGTAAACAGAAATTTAAAATACTAGCTTTTTAATTAAAGTGTCACAGAATGATTTCTGGTGTACAGCATGTCTCAGTCATACATATACATACATATATTTGTTTCCAAATTCATGCATTGCAAACTGACTATACTTCAATAAAAAAAAAAAGAAAAAGGAAAAACAATCAAATTTTCTTTCCTCCCAAAAATGCAACAGAATAAAAGAAGATGGATTTGAGGGAGACTATTCCCATATTGGCATTAACTGAGCATGTATGTATGTATGTGTATACACACACACACACACACACACACACACACACATATTGCTCTGCCTTGATTGATAATTTGGGAATAAAAATGATAATCCAGGATAATTATTTTTTGTGGACCAGTAAGAAACCAGTTTTTGGAAATTATCTTTTCTGGGATATAGCCAGGATAAGTGCCCAGTTAGGAAACAGACACAGTGAGGGGAGGAAGGCGAGACCCGGCACAGAAAAATTAATCAACCTCACCTCTGGGGGATTAAGTCCTCCTTAGAGATATCAGTCTCATAAAACACGATCTAGGGGAAAGCCCCGCATAAACCTCTGGTTTGATCTTTTCGCTTCCACTCTGGGCTGATAGCCAGATAGTTTTAAATCAATTGACTATGGACTCAAGTGGAATTGGGCTTGCGGATTGTTTGAGATGAATAGGAAGTGTTTTATTAATCCATAACTCAGAACATATTTGTACAGTTTTATGGTTATCTTTTGGGGGGAAAAAAAGTCCACTTCATATACATTATTTCACTTTGATTTTGACCCTTACAGCTGTAAGAAGTAGAAAGCAACTTTTATGGTGTTCATTACAAAAAAATGAGAAAACTGAGAAGAGATTTAGTCATTAGTTTTTAGGTAAGACAAACAGAAAGTTATGAACACGGACTTTAACTCTAGTTTCTTGACTCTTGGCCCAGTGCTTTTTTTTCTTCCACTCTGCCTTGCTGCCTTTTATACATGTCCTGGGACCTGAATCTGACTGGCTTCATCCACATTCCAAGTTACCTTAAAGTTTCAGTGAAAAGATTTTGTGTGAGCACACAATGCAGCCAGCAGTGATCCTTTATGTAACTGGAACTGAACTAGGAGGGGACTCATCTAGGCTATAGGCATGAAATGACACCTGAGTGTTTCCTCCTGTCAGCACTGCCTGTTACTTGAAGCAGCTCATAGTATCTCTGTCTATTGAGACCACTTTGAGGACAAATGGCTGACGATTTGTCGCAAGGACCTGGGTAAGATGCACTTTCAACCAGAAGTGTCAGTGATATAAGGACATTTTTTTGTATTGTCACCCTCATGAGTTGCAGCATAAGCTAAGTTGTCTCTCAGATTCCAAATCCGGAGACTTGGCATCAGGAAGACATTCAGCATTTGAGTATTTGATCAATTAGACCCCAGTGATCTTGCTTTCAAAACATTCATGGATTTTTGCTTGATTTATCTCCATCCTTTAACTGGATATTTTGTACCATGGAAGGTCAGGGTAAGGAGATGGTGAGGGGAGGCACAGCCCCTGTAACTGGAGGTAGCACATCTCATCCCAATTACCAAACGGCTCCAGAACTCTTCTTTCCTTGGTCAAATGAGGGAAATAATCTGCACAGACAAGTTCAGCTGTGGGGAATGATGGCTGAATAAAATAAGTGAGCAAGAGTATCAGCCCCAGCACTTAGAGTTAAACATTTAAAAAAGAAGACCAAGTCTGGAGTGACTGACTTTAGCACTGTTGATATTATTTATATATTTAGTTCCAGATATTCTAAATGTCTAATGTGGACACCCCAGACAGCAAGGCTATGTTTCACCACCCAAATGATTTGATCTACTTAAACTACATTCCAAAGGAAATAGTTCAATAGCAACATATAAGGAGCTTTCAGTTTTTAACCAATTGTTTCAGCACCACTGAAGATAGCCAGCATAGTAATAAATTTAAAACTCATGTGGCTCTGGCTGGTGGAATTGAAGGTGATTTAAAAAAAAAAATTGTTGTGTTTTCTAATTTTGGCCAATGAGTACATATTACTTGTATGACGTTTTTAAATGTCAAAAGTAATGTAACACTCTATCATCAAATTATAGATCAGAAGATTTGGAAAACCTTAAAAGTTCTCAAAAAATCCTCTGCTCCATCCTCCTGTCTTCAGGCAGTCCTGAGTCAAATTTACTCAAGTGGTAGCTCTTGGGCTTACAAAGTACTTCATTGCTTAAACCCCTTTATTTTACCAATGAAGCAGCAAAGAAGACCCAGGGCAGTTAAATAACTTTGCTCCCAGGCACCTAGGTAGCTGTTGGCAAAGATAGATCACTAAAACGTGACACCAGTGCCACTTCATCTTTTCTCCTCCTCCCTCTGCCTCTGCAGACCATTTACCACCAACTTTCTTACTATGATGTCACCTTCTTCAGGTCCATGTTTGAGGGGACAAGTGGTTTGAAAATACTATAGCCCTGGAACACACTGTTTAGACAAGGTTCTATGTATCAGCCCCATCTGTATACATAAAGTAGCTTTCATTACATGTAAAGACAAAGGTACCCCGCCCCCAAAAAGGAAAACAAAAACCCTGACAAAAAGTTTGCCCTCATCGTGTTGCAAGTGCCTGAAATCTCCATCCTGTCATGCCTGTAGAGCCAAAGATACCATAGCCAATCATCCATAAGAAGTTAATTGAGAATGAACTATATGATAGGAACTACTTGTAGGATATGAGGATTCAGAGATGAAAGAACCGTGGCTCTTCCCCTTGAGGAGCTGACATAATAGCTATGAATAAAAGCAAGTAAAAAGGTTATTAAAAATTGTCATAGAGAAATAAGTCTTATCAGAATGCAGAGTAAAGTCATCTAACTCAGTAGAAGATACTCAGGGAAGGCTTCTTGGAGGAAGTAACATCTCAGCTCTATTTTAAAGGATAAATTGGCAGGTAGAGTGGAGAAAGTTGGGAGAGACATCTTTAGCAGAAGAAACATGTAAAGGCTAAAATGGGTTAGAGCACATGGTTCATTAAGGAGCTGAATGTATTTCAGCACAGTCAGAAGAAGGTGTGATATAATGTAATAATGACCATTGATGGTGGAAAGGTAAACAGGAGTCAAGTTAGAAAAGGCCCTGTGGACGATTTAAAGAGTTAGGACTCTCCCTAAAGCTGTCTATAGCCACTGAGTGATTTTCAATAGGAGGATGCATTAGAATTGGGTTTACAGCATTATGTTATCTGACAGGACCTCCACAATATAACGCATCAGTGATTCCCAGCCAGGAGCTAGTAACTAATAAATGAGAACAAAATTAGGGACAGCAGGTCCAGGTCAGGTATAGTGAATACTAACCAGGATTGAGTAATTGTTAAATCCTGTTCATCTTTGGAATTGGATACACACAGGCTCCTGTCTTTAGAGTAGAACTCATCCCTCCCAATGGTACATTCCCCCCCCTCTCTTGTGCCACCTCCTTTCTTTCTCCACTTCGAGTCCTGATAAGAAGCAAGCAAGCAGGGCCTTATAAAGGAGAACTTAACCAGATGTATTTATTACCCCTATGCTAATACAGACTGAAATTAAAGAGTAGACCACTCATAAAGTCAGCTTGGTTCAACCTAGAGTCACACTGTCCCCATTGTTGCTTTCTCAGTTACACATTGGATTAATTACCTAGAAAGCCAGCCACTCTTAGTAAAAATGTAGTCTCTCCCATATAGAGCTGAAATATATCCCATGAGACAGTAGAACTCCATTTGGGCATAGATGTTTAAAGTACGTTTACTCTTCAACCTTCACATCTAATTAGTAATCAGCGGGGCATATAACCAGCAATGGAACCTCTGCTAGCCCCCTCTCAGCCATTGACACAGCCTTTGGGCAGTAGTCAGGCTGAAAATAATACCACCTGCATTAATATTTAATTCTGATTTCCATCTGGAAGAGCTATAAAAACTGCAGGTTAGCAGTTGTAGGAAGGAAGAAAAGAGTTCCACTTCCAAATGTACTAAAGGTGGCCCTGATTTGAGAGAAACAGTGTGCCAGCATTCAGGAAAATTCCAGATGAATAATTTGAGTGAGGGCATTTTCTACTTAAGTTAGCTAAGGAAGACTGTGGCATAAACACTGTGTTTTATATATTGCTTGTCGTAGTTCGCTGACACTCATCCACATGTAATACATTTTCAGGAAAAGATCTCCATCTTCTAATAAAGTGCTTCAGAAAAGCAGTGAATGGTAATTAAGTGCTTAAAAGTAACTGGACTGGTGCCACTTTGAGGTGCCATGGCATAACTTGTACTTGGAACCAATTCTCTCAGTACCTCAATCAGTGACCTTGGGGAAGTTTCCTAAAATCTCTATAGACCTTTTTTTCTTCACCTATGAGATGTTGAAATGATTTAAAGGTGAGATAATAAATATTAAAATGTTATATATATATATATATATATATACACACACACACAACATGTTGATGAAGGTCTGGATACAAGTGAATCATTGAATGAATCATGGAACTTGAGAGCTGGAAGAGATCTAAATGCTCATAAATTCAACCCACTCTTTTTACAGATAAGAAATTTGAATCCATAGAGGGAGAGTGACTTGCCCAATGTCAGTTTTCTACTGGGAACTTCCTCCCACTCACTTTGACTCCCACTCCCACTCACCACTTTGCTTCATGTTCGTTAGAAAAGGGATAGGAAAGACAAACTTGGTACGAGAAAAATGAGGCAGAGAAAACAACACTTCCTGGAACACCACTCTGCTGCCTCACCACCAACCAATCAGAGGAAGGTCACACACCCTGCAGCCTATAAACTCCCCCCCAATTTTGCCTATAAAAACTCTTCCCCTCAAACCATCAGCGATTTCAGATCTTTTGAGCATAAGCTGCTCATTCTCCTTGCTTGGCCCTCATGATAAAACTTTCTTTGCTCCAAACTCTGGCATTTCAGTTTGTTAGTCCTCATTGTGTGTCACTGCACATGAACTTGGGTTCAACAAAACAAGCATGGCTGACTCCCAAAACCTATGTGCTCAGCTACCATGAAATACCGCCTTCTTAGTTCAATCTGAACTGAATTTGTTTGTCCTTTCTCAACCTGTTTTGTAGGAATAACTGATGTCGCATATATGTCACTATCCAGGAAAAAGTCTCTCCCTGCCTACTAAGTATCAATCCAGTATGAGGGATTCCAAGCAGGACACCATTCAGTTTCAACACATGACCCTAAAAGCTGATGAGTTAGCATGGAAAAGGACACGAATGCTGGGACTGTGAGGTTCACAGAGGCCGGCCCAACAGACTGGCCCCATGTAATTTTAGAACTTATCTGAAGCTCGGCATACCAGAGAGCATTTGGATGTCCTGGGAATTTGAACACAAACAGCCACAGAAAACACTGAATCTTGGTCATAAATTTCAAATCCACATGTCAAGCTGTCACCTCAGGGAACACAGTACTTGTATCAGTCCAGGTGTGCCTGTTGACAATGGTATTTTCTTGAGAAAGCAAGCAGGCAAGAAATTATTTAATCCAGACAAGCCACCCATAAACTCTAGGAGGAAGATGTGAAATTTATTTGTGCCTGGAACTTTATTAAAAGCACTGGGGGGTCATAGGATGACTATTGCACACAATAATAATTACATATTTATTGATGCTACCCTTGACAGTTTCCAAAGAGCTTTTACCTATATTACCTCAGTTTAAGCTTTTAACAGCTGCTGGTGGAAAGCAGATGAAGAAACCAAGTTCCTGGGTGTGAGGGCTAGTAAGAGGCACAGTCTTAACTAGTCAGTATCCAGATCTTCTAACTCCCAGTCCAGTGTTCTCTTCTCCAGATCACACAACATACCTGGTGATTTCTCTGTGGAAGCTTTGCATTAATTATATCCAGGCATATTCAAGTTTGATCATCACCATGTGCTACCAAAGTTTTCTTCACAGAAGTGACACAGCTATACTCTTAACTGGAGCGATGGAAGTAGTACTGCAAACACCTTGCTCCAGATTTGTGTTTCCACCAGTCTGACCCAAGACCTTATGTTTCCTTATTTAGTTAAGCCATGGGAGGAGAACCACATGAAATAGAGAGTAACTCCATATTATAAATCAATATAACCAGTTAGCTACAGTATCCCAGCAATATCTTAAAGACTGAGCCATTAGACATATATATTTTAATGGGAGAAAAGGCATGGAAAGGAGAAAGACAGGTCAGCTTTGAATAAAGAGCCCCAGTCAAAGAGCCTAGGTGTCCTGAAGACAATATGGAAACACACAATACCTGTAGCAGGAAAAGCAGAATACGTGATGGGATGAAGGATAAGGGGAGTGAAAAACACGAAGGGTGAAAGAAAAAAGGGTTTAGGAGTTTAAACCATGACTGACCGACTTTGCTTTGGGCTAACTATGATGGAAAAAAAAAAAAGTTCTACCTGATGCAAAACACATTAAAATGAGTTTGCAAAGACAAAATATTGTTTGTAAATACCACAAAAAAAGAAAAGAAAAAAGTCTTAGCTTTCCAACATACTCCAGTATGTTACCCACAGAAGATGGAACTGGTTTTCTAGAAAGCTAATGAGCTACTAAATGGAGGGTGTAAACTGCAAATGATGCCAATCAGGAGTGTTAATGGGAAATCATGCTGCACGTTGTTTTTTTCATTCCATCCCTGAGTTAAATTTTATATATATATATATATATGAAAATAGTAAGGAGTTTGGAAAAAAAAAAGCACTAAAATCTCTACAGTTACAAATGATAACAAGAACACTACAGGCTGTTTTTAGCTTCTTTAATTCTTTAAATGTTCCATGGTGGTAACTGCAATTTGGTCAATAATTGTGACACAGGAGGGAACGGGGCAGGGCACAAGCACTGAAGGAATGGCACAGCAATTGAGGACAGGACACACTGGTTAAAACCAAGATGGCAGAAAATTCGACTTCCAGTAGACCTTGAGACTCATTATAGGCTCATTGTAATATATTAGCATACTAAATGACACACCCACAGGCACCATGACAGTTCTCAGGCTGACCATAAAAGGCCAAAAAATAGGCGGGGGCCCAGTTCATGTAAATCCCTGCCCCTTCCTCAAATTAGTTGGAATAACCCTCCTACTCCTTAGCATATGAAATTACCAAGCCCATAAGAACTAACAAGTGTTCACCTCCTGGTTGCTCTCTGCCTTGCCTTCTGAGACTGCCCACACTCTGTCTATGGAGTGTGTATCTGCTTTTACTTTAAACTAAACACCCCCACACCTCTCGGTCTCTCTCCCTCCCGCATTCTGAGATGGCCTGCATTCTGCCTATGGAGTGTGTATCTCCTAAGCTGCTCTGCCTTCTGAGACAGACCTGACTGTCTATGGAGTGTGCCTCTCCCTGCATAAACTTACTCTCGCTTTACTATACCTCGCGCTTGATTTCTTTCCTGCGCGAGACAAGAACCTATTCTCTGGCAACAATTGCTGTAAGTGAAGTAAAAAAGAAATAAGAACTGTTTACTGAAATTCATTTAAGAACATTTTGAATAACACATTTCTACTGTGTAATCTTTTGGCTCTGCTCTTGCAATACATATGGAATCCTATTCTGAAATAAAATGTATTTACCAATGAATTAGTAGAGAATGTTAAGAGAAATGGTACCACTAATCACACTAATCTTAACACCCTCTTCTAGTTATCCACCGAGTCCAAATGTCTTTGAAATTGGAAACTTTGGAAGACGTAAATTTTTCCCTTTCATTTCAAACAGAAATGCCTTCTGTGAAGTTTGTCATAAGGTTGATTGGTTTTCACAAAGAACACCTTCTAGAGCCCGGATAGCACTAGGTTTCTTTTCATATGCAAATTCCTATTGTTTGTAGTGGCCACCTAGGGTACTGCTAAGGAATTCTAACGCTATTTCCTGGCCCAGCCAGAAAGAATCCCATGATTAATTTATCATGCCCATGGCTGAAGGAAAAGGGAAGTGGTATTTCAAATGTCAAATATTTGCTATCTCTTCTGTAGAGACCATTTTATCCTCTTAATCCTGATGACTAAAATTTGGGCAGCTTCTGCTGGTGGGTACTGATCATTTCTGATGGAGTAGTGCAGAGTTTTCATTTTTCTCAGGGGTGCATAAGTGAGAGGTGTGAAAGATAAATCATTGGTCTATTATATTCCAAGGTAACACAATTTGATATCTACGTTTCATAATCCTTAGGGAAAAATATGCCTGGAGCAAGATTAAAAGAAATAGAAAATCGATGTACAAGGCAACTCATCAGTTTTATTAAAATAAGCTACTTTGATATCTTTCTTAAACTTTGATTTTTGTTTGGACTTAAGGAAATATGCTAAATTCTTTCTCCTAATGTGCTTCTAGGCTCTGTAAAGAGGCTTTTGGACCTAGTCATTTACGTGCAACAAAAGCAAGCAGTTTGTAACTTTGATGTTAAAGCCCCACATCCACAGTCTTCCATTGTGGTTATTAGTTGAGCACCTTGTAGCTTGTCTGACCCTTGCGAACGAAACATACTGCAAACCATATCAGTAAACAAAGAATGCTGAAGCCATCAACTCATCAGCGGCTGCCGCCACCCTCGACAGTGAGCTCAGGGTGCAAACAAGCCTACAGCCCAGCCTCTGCAGCCTCCCGCAATGGTGCCCTCGCGGGGACTCAGAATAAGAAAGGACAGGATACTGGCCCTAGATAACTAGATGCTTGTCAAAGGAATGATTTCAATGAGCCCATACATACAAAAACGCTAAATTCTTTAACTTGAGATGTCTGGTTTTCTTTAACAGTAATCTTTAATGTTCTGACTACCTGGTCTTTGTTGTAAAACTCATATATCCTGGCTCCTCCCCTACCTCTTCGGAGCAGTCCCTAAGAGCAACCTGGGAGGCTGTCATCCCGGGCTCAATGGGGTTCGTGTCTCAGAAATGTCTGCCAAATAAAACATAACTCAACTTTTAGACTGTGCATTTTATTTCAGTCGACACCCTTCACCCTGTCCTTAGATTATTACTTTTCATTATTGTGATTTTCAGTAAAATCTTAAACTGTTTTCCCTATTTCCTCCATTTCTTAGTCTGCCCTTTTCCAGTCTGTCTGGAAACATAAAAGGAAGTGCAATCAGCTTCTCCTCAAGATCCTGTCAGGCTTCTCAAGATCCTATCACTCTCCCCCTCTAATGTGGTTATGGTTACCCAAGTAACTAAATTATTGATATGGTTTACCTTCTACTCATTCTTCTCCAAATAATCCAGTCCCAGAATCTCTTTATTTCCCCATCCTATCTAATGAGAGCTTCATCTACAAAGAAAATTCTCTTTTTAGTCAAATACTCATTTTGCAATATTTCTTTCTGTAAATGCCAAATTATTCCTTAAAGGGAAATTATTACTTTTTTAATTATTTTTAACACTTGAAAGAATATTTCAATGCATTAACCACTTAATGGTTAATGAAAATATTTTTGCTTTCCAACCTAAATATAGTTAGCACCAATAAATTTGTGGTATCTTTGTGAATACCAACTGACACTACCTGTTTCTGTCCTCCCTGACTGCTCTCTCTTAAGCTCTCTTGAGCCACAACCTAGCAGCCTAGGTTGAAATGATGCTGCTATGCAATAAATCAAATGCCCAAAGTCTCACTTCCTTCTTTGGGATGCCAAAATGTTATACAACCTTAGCCAGGGGGATTGCTAAGAAAATAGATTACTGAATTATATTTTAATTTGTTCTTAATGTAGTTACCATTCACCTAATTATATAAATAAAAATTCTTCTTATAAGATCCTAAGTTATTGGGAACCAATGTACATTTTACTTTGTTCATTCAAATAAGAGCCTTGCATTCTTGGGTAAGTTCACATTGCTTAATGTAGATATCATGAAAGTGCAAACCATATCAGTAAACAAAGAATGCTGAAGCCATCAACTCATCAGCGGCTGCCGCCACCCCCCAGTGAAGACAAGCCTGCAGCCCAGCCTCTGCAGCCACTCACAGTGGTGCACCCTGAGGGGACTCAGAATAAGAAAGGACAGAATACTCACCCTAGACAGCTAGGTGCTTGTCAAAGGGATGAATTCAATGAGCCCAAATGTTTGCTCCCTCCCATACATAGAAAAGCGCTAAATTCTTTAACTTGAGATGCCTGCTTTTCTTTAGTTAACAAGTAATCTTTTAATGTTTCAACTACCTGGTCTTTGTTGTAAAGTTCCTGTATATCCTAGCTCCTCCCCTACCTCTTGGGAGCAGTCCCTCAGAGCCATCTGAGAGGCTGTCATCCCGGCTCAAGTCCTCTCGCCAAATAAAACATAACTCTCAACTTTAGGCTGTGCATTTATTTTAGTCAACAAAAGTTATTCTCAAAACCATACTGCTGTTCTTGGCCTATTGTTTACAGCTCCTCCACAACCTGATTACTCCTGGTATGGCTTGCTTGCAAAGGCAATGCTTTCCCAGTCAAAGTTGACAGAGAATCTGAGGACAACCACATGGATACCAGGCAATTAGAGAAGATCTAAATCCACCCTTTAAGTTATTTCTTAATGGGTAAAATAAATATCCGGATTATTGAAGAAAATTGAGGTTCTGTCTTAAAATATCCAAAAAATTTGCCTCTGTTCTACATGCATCTTTATATTCCTTAACAAAAAAAAAGGCATCATACAGCAGATCTCAGTGGCAATGTGAAAGGTTTCACAAGTGTTATTAGTATCTTTTAAAGCAGAGATATTTGCAAACTCTTTAAAAAGTCCACAAACAATAACTGCTGGAGAAGGTGTGGAGGAAGGGAAGCTTCCTACACTGTTGGTGGGAACGTAGTTTGGTGCAGCAATTATTGAAAACAGTATGGAGATTCCTCAAAAGACTAAAAATAGACTTACCACATGACCCAGCAATCCTACTCCTGGGCATATATCTGGAGGGCACTCAAATTTGAAAAGATACATGCACTCCAATGTTCATAGCAGCACTATATACAATAGCCAAGACATGGAAACAACCTAAATGTCATTCGACAGATGACTGGATAAAGAAGCTGTGGTATATTTCTACAATGGAATACTGCTCAGCCATAAAAAAGAATAAAATAATGCCATTTGCAGCAATATGGATGAATCTGGAGATCATCATTCTAAGTGAAATAAGCCAGAGAGAGAAAGGAAAATACCAAGTGATTATCACTTATATGTGGAATCTAAAAAAAGAAAAAAGAAGACACTAATGAACTCACCTACAAAACAGAAACAGACTCACATAGTAAAGAAACTTATGGGTTACCAGGGGAGAAGGAGATGGGAAGGGATAAATTGGGAGTTTGAGATTTGCAAATACTAACTACTATATATAAAATAGATAAGCAAAAATTTTCTTCTGTATAGCACAGGGAATTATATTCAATATGTTGTGCTAACCTCTAATGAAAAATATGAAAAGGAATATATATGTATATGTATGACTGAAACATGCTGTACACCAGAAATTGATACATTGTAAACTGACTGTACTTCAATATACATACATAAATAAATAAATAAATAAATAAATAAATAAATAAATATGAATTAAAGTGAACTCAAGTTTACCCTCCTCTTTCCTTACTTGCATTTGGATATATGGAAAAGAAAGTAGTGGAATTACGGCTAGGACCCACAAATTCTGCATTTCCTATGATCATTGAGGGGTCATAAGTATGGCTATCATTTCCTCTGTGTGGTATAATGCAACAAAACAATGAATACCACTGGTTGAAGGGTATAAGCCCTGGCCTAAGAAATCAGTAGTACTAGGTTCAAATTCTATCTTTATCACTTACTAATGATGCATCACTTCCTTTCCCAGGGCTTCAGTTTCCCGATCTACAGTTTAAGGAGTTATACAAGATTATTATTGTGAATTTTCTTTCTCATTTTCAGCTGACCTCAGGTGCACAGAATGGATTAATCATAAGATTTGATTCAATAGATGCTCATGAAGAAAAAGACTGGATAGAATCTTCATAGGTTTACAAGTCAAACTATGTTATCTTTTACTCTGTCAAGAATATCGATATCATTGTCAGAAAGAAACCAGTATTCCAAATTGAGTTCCTAGATCATTGTGGTACTAATTTCATTCTTCAGCTTTATTGAGATATAATTGGCATAAACCATAGTGTAATTTTAAGGTATACAATGTGATAATTTGATACACATATATTGTGAAATGCTTTGTCACAAAAAGGTTAGTTGGCACATCCTTTACCTCACATAATTATAATTTTGTTGTGGTGGTAAGAACATTGAAACTCTACCTCCATAGCAACTTTCAAGCAAACAATATCGTACTGTAAGCCATTCTCACCAGGCTGTACATGAAAGCACTGGAACTTATTCATTTTATAACTGAAAGTTTGTACCGTTTAACCAGCATCTGCCCATTTCCCCAACCCATTAGTCCCTGGCAACCACCATTCTACTCTGTTTCTTGAGTTTGATGTTTTTAGATTCAACACGTGAGATCATACGCATTTGTCTTCCTTTGTCTGACTTATTTCATTTAGAATAATGTCCTCCAGATTCACCCATGTTGTCACAAATGACAGGATTTCCTCCTTTTTTATGGCTGGATAATACATTTGGATTGAAATTTTGTAGTGATCTATTAGCTTCATAAATTTAGATGTTTAGCTCAGTCCCTAGTTTCGGGACGTTCTAAATTATTGTTTCTTTAAATAAGCTCTCTATCTCTTTCTCCCTCTCTTGTTCTAGAGCTTCAATGATGGAGGCTGGGATCTTCTAATCTGCTGTCTTGGTGACATCATTTTCCTGGCATTTTTTTTTTTTTTTTGATTCATATTGAAGGTCTGTCTGGACACCATCTTGTCTAGGTAGAGCCAAGAAAATTGTCCACAATCTTTATCGCCACTATGTAAAGCTCAGAAACATTTTCTTCAGTAGAGCTACTTATGTACAATGCTAGGTTGCCAATGGCCATTGTTGGTTCAAAGTGCTAACAGACTTAGCAAAATAGTTGTCCATATTATTACACTGCTTCTGACCACTCTCCTTTCATTCTCTCTAGAATCTATTCCAGTTAGACTTTCTCAGCCAAAACTGCTCTTGATAAGCTTCCCATTGACTTATGCCTTGCTAAATCCAATGGTTAATTTTTATGTACCATCTTACTCAATCCATAATTCTCTCCTTCCAGGAAAAAAAAATTATTTTGTAATTCACTCCTGATTCATTTATTTCACTGACCACTTATCTTCAATCTTCTTTGCTAGTTTTTCCGTGTGGCAGAGACCGGCTAGATGTTCATGAAACTCATTTCCTCTACTTCCTTGGCACATACTTCCAGTACATTTCCCTGTCTCCCCGCCCCCCTACCACAGTTCTTTGTAGCCACATGATTGTTAGTGGACAGTGAGTATAAGTTATATGCTCATATTTCAAACCTGGCCCATAAAGTACTCCACTCACTACCCTCCAAATTCATTTCTTTTCTACCAGTCTGATGCAGTACGATGAAATTTAATGCTGTGATTGTGATCATTTGGGAAGCAAGGTAATTAAAGATAGTGGAAATGTGAGTTAGATCACTGCGGAAAAACCCCCCACACCCCCATCAGTAGCATTCATTTTGGAATTTACCTTAAGATACAAGTGTCTGTTTTCTTAAGCCATTTAGCAACTGCTTATTAGAACAAGCAATCTTTACTTATGTGTGCTTTATTTTTCTGACTCCTTAATGTTACCTTGCCTCAAGTATTAGTCCATGCACCTCTTATCTTTTCTATATGTATTTCTCTCCTTTGAAGATCTCATTCAGACTATATGCTAATGATTCACAAATGTATATATCTAGCCTAGACCTCTCTCCTAAAATCAGACTTATATAAACAATTGTTTACCTGACATCTCTAATTGAATTTAATACTTAATATGTCCAAAACTGAACCCGTGATCATCCCCCTAAAACTTGTTCCTCACACTATTTCCCATCTCAGTTACTGTCCACTGCACCCTTTTACCCACAAGTCCAAAATCTTTGGAGTAATCATTGACCCATCTCTTTCTTAACATCCTCACATCAAATATGTCAGAAAATCCTCATGATTCTGCCTTCAAAATATATCCAGAATTCAATCAGTTCTCACCACCTCCATCACTACTTAGTTCTAAAATTCTCTTCTCTCGTCTGGATTATTGCAGTAGTCTCCTAATTGGTCTCACAACTTCCTCTTTTACTTCCGTGTAGTTTATTCATCACACAGCAAGGTGATACTCTTAAATTGTTAAGTTATATAGTATCACTTCTTTGTTTAGAAACTTCCAATACCCTTTCATCTCACCCATATTAAAGGCCAATATCCTCACAATGATCTGAGGCTACTTAATCTGACCTTCGATCTTTTCTTCCTACTATTGTCTGCCTTGCTGGTTCTTTTGCAACCACATTGACCTGCTCACTGTTCCCCCAAACATACCAGTCACACTCCTACTGCAAGTCCCTTTGTACTTCATATTCTCATTGCCTAAACTTTTCATTTCTAAGATAGCAGAACAGTTAATCTCACCTTCTTTAGGTCTTTACTCAAAAGCAGCCTTCTCAGTTAGGTCAATCCTCACCACCCTATGTAAAATTATAAACCCCCAACCCACCCCTTACATACTCCCTATCCCCTCTCTGATTTATCTTTCTCCACATCACTTATCACCAACTAATGTACTACATTTATTTTTACCTATTACTTATTTTGTTATGTTCCACAAACTAGAAAGTAAACTCCATGAGAACAGGACTCTTGTTTGTGCTACACTCCTAGCACCAAGCACAAGTACACAGTAGGTTCACAATAAATGACTTAAATGGATGCATTTTGTATCATGGCTCTCTTAAATTCTTTTAATCAGAATTGAGCAGATCTTCCTCCACTATCCAGATACCTGTGGCAAATGGCAAGGCAAGAAGCCACCCCTGTCAGTGCTGGCTGACTGTTTCCGTGGCACATATGAACCTCCCAGCCACTCACCAAGGTGGCTTAAAACAGCTAATTCCCATGCCACTGGAGTTGTCATCCATCACATAGCTGCACTATGGTGCTACTCAGGCTGTGGCTGAAAGGTCTGTCCCCAAGGTCCCTTGGCCTGGCAGAATCCATCTCCACTGACTTCTATTTAATATCCTGCCAGCTATCTGAGCCTCTGTTACTGTAGTAGAGACTGATAAATAACTATCATCTTCCTGGCACTGAAGATTTTTTTTTCCCTTCCTTCCTTACATGCACTCGATTTGTTTTTACAGCAAGCTTTTGGGAGGGAGGAGATTCTCTGTTTTGTTTGTTCTCAGTTTCATTACCTCTATCCCTATTGTGCTGAAATCTGTAAGTCACTTGTCTGCATCTGCTTACAGTATCCCTTTTGGCATTTGATCACTCTCTCTACTTGTGGTCTACTTTCCCCTAGAGCTATGGGCCATCAACACATATTATCACTTTCTTGACTGTAAAATAATCTGAGTAAATATTTTTATAAAACAGAATGATTTTATGACATTTAAGATGATCACACGTTAGTGTTGTAAGCACATTTAGAAGTCATCTTTTCCAACACATTCATTTTCCAGATAGGGAAATTTGAGTCCCAGAGAATCTGAGTGACTGTAGTTACTTAGCATTTACAAAGTGCTTTCACAATTATGTCCATGTTTCAATAATTCTATGGGGCAATAATTATTATTCCCATTTTATAAATAAGAAAATTGGAAACTGGGGCTCTGAAAGGTTGAATGACTTCCAAATGTCACAGACACAGCAGAGGCAGGTCTCCTAATCATATGTTCTTTCCATTATACTCCATTGCTTCCCACGTGCACCTTAGGGAAAAGAAGTGCTAAGCTCTTAACTTTGTGGGATGTAAAGGGGGAGAAGGAAGGGTTGTACAAAGAACATGTTGACTCACAGCTAAACTGATTATTCTCAGGAAGAACAGTCTACTTTACATCTTTGTCACCACTCTTCTGACAGCTGATGTGGTGCTAAGTCACCAAGGGCATAGATGACACAAAGCTTCTTTTAGACACAAAGCAGCAAAGGTGAATCCATTGGCCCTTAAAGACGACCTCAGCCCCACACAGCTTCAGCACTGCCAGTTGGCAAACAGAAGTAGTAGTCAAGGTCATGCTTTGTAAGTCTTTGTGGGTAAGTAAGAAACATTAGACAAGCTGTCTCTGCTTCATGAGAGTATTTGCTCTCTGAATTCTAAAGTCAGAAGGAATACACCATATTTCATCAATTACACTTTTCTTCTTTTTCTCAGATGTGTTACTATTTACAACTCAAACTTACCACCTCTTAGTGTTAAGTATGTGTATATGTGTGTATGTGTTACACTAATGATGGTAAACTCTGGCATAGATTGAGTTCAGGTATAGTCTTCCCATCCAGTATGTTGGTCTATTCATGACAAAACAGTCCTTCAGCACAGAGCCTTCAACAACTTGGTAAGAATACCTGAAGTGCTGTGAACTGTGGTTAAGGTCTCTCGAGACCTTAGTTCAGTCAAGTGGATTTAATGCAACATAATTATCCTTTTTTCACCTCTTCTTGTCTAGATTCTAGAAGTTCCAGATATCTTTGGGGAACATATGAAATATGCCATTGTTGAGCTATATTATATATTTATTCAAGGTACAATATTTGGCCTGAAATATGAAATTCAAGCAATTATCTTACACAGTTGCATGAACTCTACATTTTGCCTTTCTGAGCAATGCCTTTGGCTTACTTACTTTTCAGCTGTGAGCAAAGTAATCACCACACAACATCTTATCTAGAGGCAGTGGGATAAAGCAAGCAGATAACAAGACTGGAATATTAGCTCTGTCTTATACTAAGCTGTTTCATACTTGGTTATGCCTCAGAACTTTATGAGACTAATACCCTTCCGAAAAAGTGCTTAACTGTATCATACTGAACCAAATATAAGGGATTTTTATTCAATTAGCATTTTTTTCTAAACTAAAAACATAAATAGAAATAGCTACAAAAATGTGACTTCTTATTCTTCCCTTCTGAAGCAATGACTAAAATTAGATCTTAAGCCAAAAATATCATGCTGGTTTCATGTACTTTTGGGGAACAGGAAAAGTCAGGGCCGCAGAAACCAGGAAGTTTGGGTAACTATCATCACAAAAAATTCCCAAGAAGGAAATGGGAACTGTTCAGGTATGTCCCATATATTCAGCTACTGACTGAGGAAAACAACTTTCTAACTGGCCTTCCTGTCCCATCATTCCATTCTCCACACTATTATTGGAGGGATCATTTTAAAATGCAAATTACTGTCACTCTCTCACTTAAATCCGTTCAGTGGATTCATACTACATTTTGGATAAGGTCCAAATTTCTTAACATAACCTAAATAAACCTGCATGATCTCAAACCTGACTGACTCTCCAGCCTCAAATAATACCTTTCCCCAACAGCATGAAATATGTTATAATAAATTAACTTCTATTAGCATATGTTGTTCCCTCCACTTGAAACACTTTTCCCGGTGAGCCTCCCCAGCCTTTGGCCCCTGTCCACCTACACACTTATTCTGTTTCTCCCTTTACCTTGATAGTTAACACGCATCCTTCAAGTCTCAGTTTAGATGTTCATTTTGAAACACTCTAGACCATGTTAGATAGCTTTATAATGTGCTCTCATGATATGCTATAAATTCCATATCTTAGATTGCAATGTATTAGAACTGCTTGATTTAAATTTTTAGTTTTTGCTGGACTATGAGCTCCTTAAAGGCAGGGAATGTTTCTCTTTAACTATTGTAAGCAGTTTAACATAGTAGCTATGAGTGCAGGCTCTGGCAGAACTGCCTGGCTCCACCACTTTGACCTTGGGCGGATTATTTGACCTATTGTTTTTATCCACAGTGCCTGGCACGCAGCACATGCTCGGTAACTGCATGATGAATGAGTGAATAAGGAGTAGAATCAGGTAGGTCTTATTGCTAACAGCAGGCTCTGTGAGAGTAGGAACACAACCCATCCTTCTCATAATTGAATTCTTAATGCCTAACATAGCTTCAGGTATCAAGTACTTCCTCAGTCCATACGAGTTATACGAGTTCAGGCGATGAAGAACTCCAATTTTGTGTATGTTTATTATAGTTACTAAAAATTCTATTAAAACTTCAATAAACAAATTTCCAAAATCAAACATTAACATAGAATCCAAATCTTTCCCTGTAACCATTTTATTATCATTGGGGATGGAGTCAGATTATAGTGGGTTCTCAGTGAAACTAACCAGCAGTATGATTCATACTAAAATAAAAGGGAAAGGAAAAAAAAATAAAGAAGCCCTCACAAAATTCCTTCCTAATGTTAAAAACATTAAAGGGGTTACTTTCAAAGTGCTACTTTTAAGTGAATCCCCTCGCTGATTAGTACAAGTTAGCCCTGATGGAAAATGGCTTTGAAAGCTGGATTTGAACTTCCCAGCTGAGGCAGCAGCGCTCAGGGGAGCAGCGAGCAGCATCGTTCTCGCCTGCACATGCACGCATGGGAAAGACTCACGGTCCTTGACACAGCCTAGAAGACGACAGCCAGGGGCTTGCATCCTAGTGCCACAACTTCTTAATCCTGTAATCCTGAGCAAGTTACTTGACCTTCTTAAGCCTCCGTGTTTTCATCTACAAAATGAGATTAACATCACACTGCACAATTGCTGTAAGTACTAAATACAATCTTGTATATAGAGTGCATAACATGGTGCCCGGTACGTGATAGGTACTCAAGAAATGGTAGCTACTTTTTTATCATTATGGGTTTTAACCCTTGAGAGCTCAATTTCTTGGTTGGATCATCTCAACAGGAGCACAGCAGTCATTTTCCAAATGTAAAAACTTAGTTCCTTGGTGACCCTTTGCAGGAGTCTTATTGTTATAAGCAGCAGAGAGTCTCTTAGAATCACCATGTTTGAGTAGAACATTAGAGTCTTGGTTGCTCCATTTTCTAGCTCAGTGACCTTAGGCAAGTTACTTATAACCTCTGTGCCTTACTTTCCTCTTTCAGAAAATGGAAATAGTAATGGCATCTAGCTCATCGGGTTGTTATGAGGATTAAATGAAATTGTTTATTATAGCCCTTAACAAGAGACCCCATACATTGTACAAACTTAACAAATGTTAGGAATGATAATGACATAAAAGGCTCATTCCTGGCCCTTGAAATCTACTAGATTTTCCTGTTATAATGAATGAAAGACTGATAGGAAATTATAATCTTGAGAAGAGTGTACTGAGTGCAAAAAAGCTGCTCCATTTGTTAAGCACTTACTGTATCCACAGTACTCTTCTAGATGCTTTATAGACATTACTTTCATCTTTACAGCAACACAGTGTGGTGGACATGATTATTCCTATTTAAAAAAAAACATTAAGATACTTGAAGAAAGCTATCCAAGACCACATACCTAAGAAATGGACTAAGAGAAAGGCAGAATTGGGATCTGAGCCCAGGCCTGTCTGACACCAAAGCCTGTGTTCTTTTCACTACATCTTTAATCCGTCATTAAGAATTTGTTTACCAGATTAGCTAGCTGTCATCAGTAAGAGAGAGGCCCCCCGAGGATGAGACAGAGGGCAAAAAGTTCAAGAAGAAAGGAGAACAAAAGAAAACAGCTCAAACATGGGTTGGCCTCAGGCCAGTCCTGTCAAAAGCGCTAGTCCCTGGCACTTCATCTAATTGCCTCAAGGTACATTGGTTTTGCCTGTGTTTTTTGCCCTAGGTTTATATTGATTCCCCAACCTGTAAAAACTTATTCTAAACCTCAGTATTTAAATTTCCATAGCAGCTGTGAAATGTACCAAGTTTCTTCTTTGCTCTGCCTTGATTTTTAAAATTCATATAGACTTTCCTTTCACCTTTTTATTACATACATTTTATGTTTTTTCCTCTATTGACCTGACTCTCTCCCAATACCTGCACTGCTGGGAATGGCTGCACATCTCTATCAGGTAGACCTTAGCGGAAAAAACCCAGCAACACACAGAGGCAGAAGGTACTATTTCAATGCAGCGTATGGATAATCCGCTTTTTTGTTTTTGTTTTGTCACTATTTCATCTGTTTTTCTATCAGCTCTCTTACCACTGAGGAAGCTATTTCATTTACTTTTCTTTTTTGTCCATTAGAGTTCAAAGTCCCATCCTCCCTCCTTACATTCTAGACATGTAGACTGATTTGTGACATCACGGTTGTAGCCAGACAGAAAACTGCAAAGTTATCCATACTAAATAGATCTACAGTAGAGCAAGGAAGTGACTCAGGAATGCAGCATCAAGGAAGCTGAAGTGCTTCTGAAAATTGTAGAGCCCTAGAAAGTGGATAGTATAGTGGGCTTGCTGAGGTATTTAAGAGGTACCTTTAGTCCATCTGAGAATCTCTCAAAATGTACACCAAACAATAATGTGCTATTGTGAAGTACCTCCAGGAGAGAAGCAAATAAGACCCTCAGATTTGAAGTCTGCTCAATTGTAGCTCTTGTCACGCAGCCAAATCTTTCTTAAACCACCCTTGCAGCCCTCCGCAATAGTCCCCCAGGCACTTCTATTTTAAGTACAATTCAAACAAAGAAAGAAGAAGGTTCTGTTTATTCTTAGATCTTCACATTTCTCCTTCCTCTCTCACCCATGGATCTCAATTGATTATTAAGCTGAGTTAACAAAAAAAGGGCGATTAAAGAGACTAGATGAGGGATCTGCTTTCAGATCTTCAGGAAAGTAAAACTCAGATGGATCATTTGCAATCTGGTATATGTAGATGCTTAGCTATCCCAGATCAAGGCAGGACTTGGGAAAGAATCTATAAGGAAGACAAAGCTACTAAAAGATGCACTCATTGACCTCCTGTTTACATTTCTATCATCTAGTGTCATGATACTTTTGTTTGAATTTACACCCCCTTTCCTTTATCACACCCAGTCATGACTATCAGTTTAAAAAGGCATGGCTTATAATAGATAAACAAGTTTATACTACATAGTACAGGGAAATATATTCAAGATCTTGTAGTAGCTAATGGTGAAAAAGAATATGAAAATGAATATGTGTACATTCATGTATGACTGAAAAATTGTGCTGTACACCAGAAATTGACACAATATTGTAAACTGACTATAACTCAATAAAAAAAAGGCATGGCTTTTACTTACACAAGTGAATTGCATATTTCCACTTCCTGAGGAACATCCACCTTTAATATTTTCACAGAATAATGGGTCTGTATCTGAATAAAGTGTACAGAAATGGTTACTCTACACAAAAGAACTGTAAACAGGATCCTAATTGATACTAAATTTGCTAATAGTTGTCTGCTGTTTCTGGACACCACTCAAGTTCATCTTTTAGCACAGACAGCTTTTCAATGAAAACCCCTAGTTTAACACCTGTCAAACAGGTCTTTCTGGCTGAATCAGCAGCCAACTCTTTCAAGAATATAGCTGATCTCTTCTCTAAGTTGCCACACTTCCTCCATTGCCTTTCCACATCCATGCCCCAACTTTTTGCTTTCCTTTTCCCATGCCAGAGCCAAACCCATCTTTTTGACAACTTTGTCATTCCTACTCTGAATCATAAAGATGAGAAAGGTTCCCATTGAGAGATTGTGGCCAAGACTTCTTGTTTTGCCTGCAAGGAAGTTTCCAGAGGCAGCAGGGTTGCCCCTGGAGTTAAAGAAGTCCAATGTGCATTGTTAGTACAGAAATACCTAAGTGTGACCACTGTTTTCCTTGACCTCACATTAACATTTCCATATCCAACCAAATGGAATTTAGTGCAATTTGTCAGTGTGCTAAGATGATGGAAACTCATATTATGAAATGGCAGCTTGAAAAACATTAAAGAAACATGAGCAAACCATTTATATCCCTTCCATAAAGAGATTTTCCACAAAGTTAAAGAGAATTAAGTTTGCTTATTTATATTCTTTATATGTTTTTCCTTTTAATTTACATTTTAAGCCCTTTAAGTGTTTTCTTTCCCCTCTATGACCCATTATTTAATGCTCTTTCTCACTGGGTGACAGTGCCAGTGAGGTTGCTACTGCTGTGACAATGTATCCTGGTTTAGGGAAGTGAAATAGCTCTTCTACCCAGCCATGTCTAGGCCGACTTCAAGCTCATTGATACAATTCAATAGATTATGTGATATGAACCTAACAGATCACCATCCTCAAACTTCTCATCAGCCTTTGAAATCCATTTCAAAAGAGTCTTTAATGATACTATCTTTTCAACTTTTCTATAAACTTAAAAATATTTCAAAATAAAGATTTAAAAAGGAAAAATGAACTGGATATTTTTATTGCATTCTAGATATTAGTCTAAATTGTATGGGGAAGAAGTTTTATTTGTTATGGTCCAGACTGATGAGCAGAAACAGGGTGGGAGTAGTTACTTACTACAGTAAGTAACTGTAGCACATGGTGCAAAGGTAGTGGCTAAGTGGGGAAGAAAGGTAACAAGTGTCCATATAAATGATCATCAGGTATCAAGGGAAGCAAGAATTCTGTTTTGAACTCATGGAGTCGGTTTGCCAGGTATTAGACAAAAGAAAATAGACACAGGCAGATTCTATGACTATAAATAAGCAATCTGTATGTTACTAGCATCAGCTTATGGCTTTATATTAGTTTTTATCACTGCTGTAACAAACTACTACAAATGTGGCTTAAAACCACCACCATTTATTATCTGATAGCTCTCTAGGACAAGTAGCCAGGTGGGCTTGGCTGGATATTCGACTTAGAGTGTCACAAGACCAAAACCAAGAGGCTGGCCAATGGCTTTTCTGGAGGCTCCAGAGGAGACTCTGCTTCCAGGATCATTCAGGTTGTTGGCAGAATTCAGCTCCATGCAGCTCTAGGACTGAGTTCCCATTTCCTTACTGGTTCTCAGCTGGAGATTGTTTTCAATTTCTAGAGTCCACCCATATTCCCCAGTCCATGGCTTCATTCATCTTCAAAGCCAACATGTAGGAAACTTATGCCTCAAATATTTCTGACTTTCTCTTCTGCCTTACTCTTCTAATTCAGGATAATCTCCCTATTTTAGTTGTTTTTTTTTTTTTTTTAATGAAGTACCATCAGCTACAATGTGTCAATTTCTGGCGTACAGCACAATGTCCCAGTCATGAATATACACACATATATTCGTTTTCATGTTCTTTTTCATTAAAGGTTATTACAAGATATTGAACATAGTTCCCTGTGCTAGACAGCAGAAGCTTTTGAAAAAATCTATCCCTATTTTAAAATCAACTGATTGGTAACTTAACCGTGGCAAAGTCCATTTTGTCATGGAAGGTAGCATGTAAGGTATACACAAAGTTATATACACAGTCTTGGGGAGTATTTAGTGGAAACTTCTTTGAGGCCACAATTCTACCTACAAGAGGCTTCCAGCTTAGGTGCATCCTAAAGTCATATACTGGGCAGCCTCTGTCAGCATCAACCCTTCGCTCTCACTAATGCCTCACACACGATGCTCTTAATGCATCAGAAGTAAATGCAAGGAACAGAACTCTGCTGTTGGGAAACAGAGCTCTATTTCCCATAATGCCACTGCATTCAGGAGGCAAACATTGAATGTCAGTTAAGCATTAAATTATCTTAAAGTATCCAAATAATGAAAGATTCTGAGAATGTACTTAACTGTAAATGACTGTATTAATAGCTCCTTATTTCAAACAACTCTTGAAACAATGCTTATATGGCTGTGGAAAAGAACATTTTCAAATAAAGCTTCTGTAGTGCCCCCAAAACTGGGCATATTAGTAAGAGACAGAACTGCCTTTGAGATAAAACTGTGTCAACAAAGATGTCGGATGGAGAAACACATTGTTTAGCATTTCCCATAAACCTAAACACAAGTAACTACCTTCTTTACAGGAAAATTCTAAGCTCAGGAGCCCACCCTGGAAGAGGACTAGTGACGACACTAAAAGGCTCTCCGTAAATCAATTTGTCAAAAAAGAAACAACCAAAAAAGCTCTAATCTATCCCTCTTAAATACATCTGTAATTGATTTTTTTCCTCTAGTTTTTAATAAACAGACTACAGAACCTGACTACAAGGCCAGCCTACTGACAGAATAGAAAAGTATTATAAATCATACACAAAACACAAGAAATCACAGCACTGTCCCCTCCAGGGATGTTCCAAAGTCTAATCTCAAAGATATCTGATGCACGTAGCTCAGCTAGACAATTTCGGCATTTTGAAATGTAAATTGATTCTGTGAATCTTTTAAACTTACTTTAACTGATTATTATTAATATTGCAATAAAGGGCTTAAGAATATAAAAAATTAAAATTCCTTTAACTCTCCTATAGTGCAGCAATGTGTTCATTTGCAAGGCTTTTCCTATCAACAAATGCAATTGGCCTGTCCATGTGACACTTAATGACTATTAAGTAATGGGGTTTGTTAGGGAAAAGGGGCTTCATTACCATTGCAAATTATTCACTTGCAGGAAAACATCGTCCGCTCCATTTCCACAGCTGTTTTGTCTTAAATACCTACACATTAATACTCTACCTCAGCAGACATGTTTACCTAACTCATGGAAACAATAGTTGTCTTAGAGGATTAAGGACTATTTTCTTGGCTTTCATGGGAATATTATTTTTTCCCTTTGTGTGTGTGTTTTTCATTTGCACTTCAATTTCCCCTATGTTGCTTTCTTTAACCCTAAATTCAGAAACGACTGCTTGATGTGCTGTATGCCATGTTACTCATAGATAATATTTCTTCTCCCCCTAACACTTTCTGAACCTTCACATTTAAAGACAATGAATTTGCTATGCTTGTACTCTATAAATAGAGATGGTAAATCTTAATTATACTTTCAAATTGCTGTGTCTGTTTCCAGCTGTGCATATGAATGTTTCTGATCAGGATGTATGTTCCAGTATGTTTATTTTTAACCCCAAATTATATCCTTCACAAGCCAAGACCAAATGTGAAAAATGATCAACTTTTATTTGCAGACACGTGTCAATGGCTTGTTAATAGTTCCATTCTTGGACCTTTCTTGATATAGCTCTGAGAGTTTCCCCATGCCTGTAGACTGGGGGAAGACATAGCCAGAAAGGTTTTTCACTGAAAGGTGGGTGCGCCTCCTGTACTTCCCAAAGCTGACCAAGGGAGGCGCCTCAACCTTGGTAGATGAGGGGCATCTCCATGTACTTCCCTGGATCTTCTCTGGAGAATCATAATAAATTTTGAGGAAGCTGCACTATTTAAGGAG
The DNA here is from genome assembly GCF_009834535.1 of Camelus ferus. NCBI lineage: Eukaryota > Metazoa > Chordata > Mammalia > Artiodactyla > Camelidae > Camelus > Camelus ferus. The sequence continues at coordinate 96,234,778 of NC_045732.1, read as the reverse complement.
ATTTAGATTTGAAAACTGAGCCAGATGCACTCCCTTAGGCTATTCGTAAGATTATCAGTAGATGGGCTACAACGTGGATTTAAAACATCTTCTAATATGGCTTCAAACTAATTAAAGTTAAAAAAAAAAAAAAAGAAAGAAAAACATACAAAAGCATTCACTGGAAGACCATCCTTAAAACTCACCCACAGTATTAGCTTATTTATTTCCTATTTTTCTTCTAACTAGTCACCCACAGAGGCTAAGACCTACTTTTTTCTCCATCCTTTATGCTACTGTGACTAAAGAAAATGCGTTTTGTTAATTTGATAATCCAAGGCTTTCAGAATTCTTCTTGGGAAGATTTACAGAATATAATTATTGGAAAATGTCTTGTTTTATGAGTGATTCCACAGAGAGTATAGAGAACAAAAAGAAAAAAAAAAAAGTAGTGGGTTTCAGACTAAAAGACCAGTAAGCAAAGATGGTGGAAATGTTTATTATTATAAAGGTTAAGACCTTAAGAGATTACCTATTGCCAGTATTATCTACACATAAGGTAAGTCTGCTGGGCCTAATCTGTGGACACATTGGGTAATTTATAACAACTGTTAAATAGCCTTTTTGCTAAAGCAATACCAACTCAAGAGTTTTTAGCTGCAAATGTATATTGATGTTTTTTGATAAGGAGAAGAAAATGTTGGTTGGTTAGTAGATAGTGTGTGAGTAGAGGTTTCTAAACACTGAAGAGTTAAAAGCAATCCCAGCAGCAAAAGTTAAGTTTACATAGATACAATAGTTATTACTACTCTGTTTACACTAGTAATTCTCTTTCCATTTGACAAATCCATGTCTTTTATAAGATCTGAATCTGACCTTATAAAAATTATAGTAATATTATAAGGATGCATGTTAAATTTCCAGCTATTGAACTTCATTTCATTTGAAAAATGTAAGATTTTGAGTATGCAAGAATGATATTTACTGAAAATAATGCCTACATAGCAGTCCAAAAATATTTCAGTGTCTAGGGGATGAGGGAGATATGGACAGTGATTTGTGTTCAAATCTAACTATCATTTTCTAATAGGCACTTAGGATTAAGCATTTCCAAAACTGAATGCTTGATTCCCCTCCCTCCCAAAAAAAGGCTCCTCAGTCATCCCCATGTAAGTAACATGGGACCACTAGCTCAAGCAAAGCCTAGAGTTTATAATTGATTTTGTTCTCTCCTCACACATCTCTTCACCATTTAATTCACCAGCAAGTCCCACTTACTCTAGTCCAGAAGGTAATTTGAGTCTGACCATTTGTCTTGATGTGTACCATCCAAGCCAAGCCACCATCATTTCTCACTTGGACTATTGCAACTGAATCCTAAATGTTTTGTTTCCGTGTTTGACTCCCTATATTCTAATCTCTACAGAATAAAGTAATATTTTAAAAATTCACATAGCACTCTTCCACTCAAAATACACCAATGGCTTCCAATTATCATTCTACAAAGAGTAAAATGAAACTTTGTATTAGTGACATGTGCCTAGAAAATTATCTGAAGTCAAAAGACTGTGGCTAAAGAGGCTTAGTAAAGTGCAGAGACAAAGTACGGCATTGAGAGTGATCTGTATTTTCACCAATGGCAGAGAAATGTTGCATTTTCTTGCAGGCCATATGTGAACCCCACAAAAAGTAACCAGCTGTGAGCTACAGTGTAAAAGGATAATACTAACGAAGGCTTACAACCAGGTGTAAAGTGACCTCAGCTAGAATGTTGTACGTATCCTGTAGAAACTATAACTGGGTCCCCTCAGTTGGAGAATATCAGAGAAACCCACAAAGGAGACCAAAGAGAGGAAGAATTAGCATTTTTGGTATGAGTCATACACACAGGGCATTCATATCAGATGACATCAGTAGCAGTTAAATAAGTCCATTTAGGTCCCTCGTGTGTGCTTTCCTCAACAATTCCAACCTGAGATGAATGAGAGTCGGCAGAGTAACTGGAGACTGATGGGAGGAGGAAAAGGAGGGACCACCACGCTCATCTCTTTCCCCTTTACTTCTCTGACTATTCATTCTCACTCCTCATCTGTTGACTGGCCTTAAATGTTGGAATTACCAAGGATTCCATCCTAAACCTTCTGTTCTTCACATACTAGAGTTTCCTAGTTTCCTACTTCCACAGTTTCAACTAACATATTCGGTTTATTTTAGAGCACTTACTACTCTCTGAAATTACTTTGGTCGTTTTACATATTTACCACTGTCCTCTCCACCAGGATAGAAACTTGATAGCAGGGACTCTGGTGAATCTCCAGCACCTAGTAAAATGTCCAGTATATGGATAATAGAAGTTATTTGGTCAGTTATTGATTGAACAGAACTATCATAAATAATTGGGATACAGAAGTAAACAAGGCATGTCCCTCGCCCTTCAGGAATTCACTACCTAACAGAGGAGAAAGCCACATATGAGCAGGTAATTGTCATATATTTGATCTGGTTAATGCACAACATGGTTTTGGAAGAGGAGTGACTAACTTTGCATGGGGGCAGTCATGGAAGGCTACCAAGAGGAATTTCATGTTAGCTGTCTCTTAGAGGAGGAATAAGAAATTCCTCAGGTAGAAAAAGTAGAAAAGGGGAAAAATAGGAGCAAAGTCATGAAGACATAAAAACAAAAGACACAATCTCATCCTTAAAATAGTTCACAGTAGCTGGAGAGAAGGAAGCAACAACCTGAGAACAAGTAAAGCCAGTGAAGCTAAACTCTGAGGCTTCAGCTATTCATTCTATAGTAGGTCATTAAATAAGCCATATCTGTGGGCCGGAAGGCTGGCTCACTCTAGTTGCAAAATTGTATACCCATCTATTTTCATTCTGGGCCAGATCTGTTGGACTAGTTACCTGCTTCAGTCTGCAGCTTCTAACAAACTACCTCAGACTAGTGAGAGGCACTTCTGGACTAGAGTGGAGACAGCTGCCAGTCCATGAAAGCTGAATCTATGGAGTGGGCTTTGGCTGGCCAGCTCATTAAAGGACGTGTGGGCTCCCTGCCAGGCTGCCCTTAAAATTTATACCACATTTATGTATTTCCTTCTGGGGAAAATGCCACTCGGACCCCATTGGTCAACAAAATCAGGCCCAGGGATATTGCGTGCGTGCGTGCATGTGTGTGTCTTCATCAATGTCTTGGATAAAGCTATCTGAAATTCTTCATTCTCTTTTCTACCATTAACTGTGACTACCTGGGAAGTTCTTCCCTGACAAATTCCCCGTAACATCACATTCTCGTGACAGCAATCTTAGGAGGAGGAGAATGGGGGAATGTCACAGACTTATGGAAACAACTCAGATTCTATTTGCCAACTTAAAAGCACTCCCTCTTGACTCTCCCATTGTGGTAGATTGTTCCAGGACTTGCCTAAAACCCTTTTCATATTACATAGCAAAATAGCCTGCAGTATTAAATCTTGGCTGTTATGCTGGCTTCATGTGCTTCTCCAGTAATTCCTTTGTTTTCTTTGTTACTCAACTTCTTCTAGAAAATGGGAATAAAAGCGCTGGTCTCTGCTTTTCCCTCTCCACTACTTAATATATAGACACGTGTTGTGCTCCTTAGGATTCTATAAAATATTTCATAAGTTTATTTTGACACTTCAGGGACAGATACATTGAATGTGTTACTACAACAGGTTCTATAAAACATTAACCCTTCTTTTAGATTATCCTTCCTTCCCAAAATAGGCAATCATTGGATCTTTCTATTTAAATATTATACTCCTCAGATGAATAGAGCCAGATATATTACATTCTCTTGATACATTTAGTCAAGTTTTGTACTTTAGCTGAAAAAAATGGGTCATTTCCCAGTAGACAATCATAACAAAAATAGTCCATCCTCAAAGAACAAGTACATTCAGATTCCAGACAATATTAGTTTTTAAAGGAAACCCAACTGTGGCCTTTATGGGTGTAAAGTTTCTGACTGCCTTATATTTTAATGTAGGCATAGTTATTTAAACTGCCATAGTAAGCATTGTTAATAACACACACATAATATTGTCACCTTGGCATGGGGTTAGTATGAATATATGTATTATTCTCCAGGCTTAGAAGAAGACATTTAATAAGAAGAGATGAGCTGAAAACCACAGTAGTTTTACCCTGGTGTACGGGCAGGCTGTTTGTTTATTGGCAAGATTCAGGTGTAATCGGAGCCCTGTTTTTTCATTAGCAACTTAATTTTGGTCACATTCTCCCTATGAATACACAGGATATTATTCATTAATTAGGATGTAATTGTAAAGTCACCGTAGTTATCTAACAAATGTGTTAATTAGACACTCTCTAAATTACAGTGATTACATTTACTTCCTTTGGTGACATGTTCTTGGGATGTAAACGGACCCTGACACCCATGTTTGGCTCTCTTTGTGAAAAGTGTACTAGCACAGCAACTACTTCCCCAAAATGCCCCAATTCACAGGCAGGGGGTTGGGGCTGGGATTTAGTGGGGCTGTGAAATGAAAGAGCTCTTGGCTTAGGGCCAACAAAATACCCTGCCAGCCAATGGAACCCTAATAAATAGCGTTCTGAGCTTCCTTGTTTTCTATTCAACAAGGGGGCATAGGCACTAAAGAACCCCTTCCCTGTCTCTCAGAAGCGTGAGATAGGATGGCCAGGTGAATAAAGAACCCTGTGTTTGAGGACACCTCCCTGTGCATGCCTGCTTCATTTGCCCCATCCCACACTCTGGAAAATGTTGCAAAATGGCTGCCCATTGGAAGCCTTTCTCCAGGCCTTCCTTTCACAATTACTCCTTCCCTTTTCTGTTCTTTGTCTCATAGGGCTAATCTGATGGGCAGTACCAACTATTCCTTCATCTCCAGCATCTCCAAAACATATTTCTCTTTTCTGTGCCTCAACCCAAAGGAGTGATGCTAATTACAGTAATTGTATGTGCTTATGGGTAAATCCAACTCATATCTCAGGAAGCTACCTGATCGTTATATGCAAAAAATAAGTACTACTGGGCTCTCTCATTCATTTTCTCTGCATCCCTGAAGAGGTTCTCTTCTTTTTTCATGTCTTTGCTTTCTTTGGTTGTAAAATGATGTTCATGAGCCCCAATCCAAAGTTGAAAAGCAATTTTCAGGGAGCAGCTTGAAGTGTTTTCAGAGACTATTTGAACCAGAAATTGCATACGTTTCATCCAAAGGGCCAACTTTGGTCTACTGATCCCGGCTTTCACATAGTATTAGAATTCTGAGGACTTGTCTGGGTTCAATGGTAAAGAATATCATGACTGAGAAGCATTCTCTACCACTGGTGTGCAAATGGGATATGGCAGCCTGTGTGTCAAGTATTTTGTGTGTTTTTTCTTTCCATTGTATACCAGGAATCTCTCAATAAACCAGCCATCTTTCTACATGAGGCACAAACATGAGGAGATTTGAATACTTTGTAATTGAGAGAAGGTACCAACAGATGAGACATGTTTTACTTTTGTCTTCCCCCCCAAATTGTATTTCCAGGTACTTCAGAGTTTATAACAATATACTCTAGTAGGGCAAATGTTATACCTATGCAATGTTGGAGATGGCTTGAAACAGCAGCCCAAAGCCATACTCATGGAATTGCCACCATTAAAATCACTTTTTTCCCCATGAAAGCAGTGAAGACCTAAATAACTAAATGTACTATGGTACATGCACAACAGAACACAGTAAGTTCTCATTAGCCACCACCATTGACATTGGTGATAGTATCAAATAAGATTCTGTCATCTGTTGGTAGGTAAGCCTGGGCCGTGGAGAGGGCAGGGTATTTTGCTGTAGAATAAAATGGAATAGAGAGAGTTGCAGTTTGGGGCACAGCCCAGGAAATACAGAACCCGGTGTGCGAGAGCTGGCTTGAGAATTACAGGCACCAGAGACACTAGGACTCAAAGAGGGAAAGTCTGACATTCTAATAGCCCAGGAAGCAAGCATGAGGGGCCAAATCACAATGACTAATACACTTTAAAGAGTGACTACAACTAGGAACTTTTGAATGTTAAGAAAGGAATGAAGAAAAAGTGAAAAAAGAAAAAGACAAAGGTACAATCCTTCACTAGGCAACTAGTCCTACTTTCAATACTTTCCTGCCTCCTGGCTGCCTCACCTAGAACTTTATTTCCAGTAAATTCCTTGTAGGTTGCACTCCTTCTAATTAATACATATCTGTTCTGTTTTACATTGTTTCTAAAAAAAAAAAAAAAAAAAAAAAAACAAATCCACGTATGCCAAGATGCAAGTCATTGAGGGTAGTCTAATAATAATTGGTATAAGCCAATGTTCCACCAAAACTGGAAAGGCTAAGGAGAAGGCAGCTAGAAACATGAAAGTCAACAAGTATTTGAAATGAGGGGCAAATCTAGTAACTAAGATAGCAAAGACTAAAAGAATTGTGAATAAGAAACTAAAAGCTAAGTTTATAAAGAGCAAAAACCAAGCTCTTCAATAAAGGTCCCTAGGAGTCTGAAGATAACCAGACCACCCTGATAAAACTCTTCACACAGTGAAACCACAGAGAGACTAATGTGAAAAAATGAGCCATGAGTGAGTGGGTGTTGGTGACAGTGGGAGCTAGATAAATGGACAGGTGGTAAGTGGTGACCTCTTCTACCTAATACAGGTCTGCATGGAAGAACCGCCTCATTCTCTAAAGGCTCTCCTCAGTGCTTCTCTTTCTGCCCTCATGACTGCTTTACAGAGCCCAAGCCAGCCTTTTAGAAGCCTTCAGCACTGAAGAATGATGCTGCTGCTTCTTCCATGCAATTCAAAGTAAAAAAATTATACTAAATCATTAAATAAGCACAAGTAAGGCCAACAAACTTCTGATTTTGTCATGATGACTAATTCAATGCTTTTTTAAAAATATCAAATATCAAAGTTTTCCTTAAAATTATTTTTGGTGCCATATCAATGTACTTAGTTGCCTTATAAGGTAATCCAGGCCTCCTCAGCTCTATTTGCTGTCAGTTATCTGCCCCCTTATTTCTCCTCTCACACAGGAGCATGAAACAGCCATTGGATGCCATGGGCTCTGTTTTCCCCACTTGGGAAGGGGAGGGGGAGGGAGAGGAACACGGGGAAAGGGTTGAAAAAGTAGGCAGTGTTCAAACCTAACACAGCTGCTCATCTGTATTATCCAGTATTAGCTACAGCTTCTCCCATACTTGGTTGGGCTTTGGGTCAATCTGGTTCATAATAGGTGGCAGCTGTGTCTTTGGAGTACTGCCTTTGGGGGTGAGGTATGCTTCAAAGAAGATCGCAAGCATGTTGACAATGGCTGGCAGCCATGCTGAGAAGATATCAAGCAGAAGGCAGATTCCCTCACTTCTGTAAAAAACGCAGTCAAGTTCAGCTTCTGAGCTATGCTCTCTGAAGCTAGGCAAGACCAGATTCATGTTTCTAGGCCAATGATACGAAAGGCAGCCTCACTTATACAGATGCCTTTTCTTTTGCATTACATAATTAAACTGGAAACTTGCTTTTAAAAATTAAAATTATAATTTATCTCTAGGGCTCATAGCAGACTGAATTTTTTTCTGCCCTACTTACCCTCTACTAGAATATTGGTTAAGAATATGGGGTCTGGAATCAGTCAGGCTTTAGTTTGGGAAACACGGGTACCTTATTTTAAGTTCTTACATCTCAGTGTCTTCATTTTTTCCTATGTACCGGGACTTCTGGCATGCCTCTTCATAGTACAGTTGACCCTTGAACAACATGAGTTTGAACTCACAGTTCCACTTATATGTGGATTTTTTTTCCCCAATAAATGCTACAGTCCTACATGATCTGGTATTGGTTGAATCAGCAGTGTGGAACTGCTGAAGTGGAGGAACCACGTATACAGAGGGCTGACTACAAATTATATGTAGATTTTCAACCACACAGAGGGTTGGTGCCCCCAATCCCTGCACTGTTCAAGAGTCAACCGTAATTGCTACCATCAACTAACAAATCAGTTGATCTAACTAGAAACCTGGAGGTAAGTGTTAGTCAGCTCAGGCTGCCATAACGAAGAGCTACAGGCTGGCTGGCTTAAATAATAGATATTTATAACTCACAGTTAGGAGGCTAGAAGGCTGAGGTCAAGGTGCTGGCAGCTTTGGTTTCTCCTGAAGCCTCTTTCTTCGACTTGCAGATGGCTACCTCCTGTGTCCTCGCCTGGTTCTCCCTCTGTGCTCATACATCCCTCGTATCTCTTCCTCTTATAAAAACTCCAGTCCTATTGGCTCAGGACCCCACCCATATGATTTCACTTAACCTTAATTACCTCCTCAAAGGCCTTAGCTTCAAGTATGGTCATGTGGGGGTTAGGGCTTCAATTATGAATTTGGGAAATACAATATAGTTCATACTAATTATTAACATTTATTCCACAAATATAAGACCAAGTCCCATCCTTTAGAACCAATTTCCCTTGAATCAATCAAATTCATTCCCTATCTACCACAACCAGTTGGTCCAAGCTGTCAGATCACCTTCTACCTGATTGAATGTAATCATCTCCTAACTGGTCTCCATGTGTCTCCTCCCTTCCTCCAATGTATTCAGCCAACAGCCAGAGTGATTGCTTCAAAACACACATTTGCACAGATCATCCTCCTTTTTAAAATATCTCACTGGGCTCTCAGGGTCCCAAATCCTTAACACACTTACTGCATGATCTGTCTCTTTCTTAACTTTCCAGCCTCCATGTACACCATGCTTATTCTTTCTGCTCCCACCACACTGGCCTACTTTCACAGTTTTCCAAAAGCCCCATGCTCCCTCCCCTACAAGCTTTTGCTCATGCTATTTCCCCACGCCCACTCACTCCCTCGGGGAAGTCTTCCTTGATCTTCATGACTAGGGCAATCCCTCTAATTATATGTTCTTGTAGCCATTTTTAAGACTTGTCACAGTTGCGATTTTAATTTATTTATGAGATTATTTGATTATCATCTGCTTCTCCCACTAGACTATAAGCTCCTTCAAAGTATAACTGTGAAGATTGAATGAGATAATGAATATAAAATACTTTCTTCAGAGCCTGGCACTTAGTAAGTGCTAAATTGATTTTAGCTTTTATCATTATTATGGGAGTGGGAGGGATTCTCAGCCATTGCATATATTCTATTGGTGAAGCTTAATTTTTAGCCGATATTCATCACCTGGTTTTTATGTTTTCTGAAATGCTACCACAGTATCTAGTACATGCTTAGCTCTCAGTAATTGTTTGCTAGTGAAACCATGGGTAATCATTAGTTAAATCTATTTCTCCTGTAACCTGCCTTCACTAATCAAGGTGGTTTTAACTGTTGCCATAAAAGACTTGCAAGTCTTCCAAGCGGCATGTAGCCTAAACAATAAGATGTTTGCCTGTGTTGTTTTCTAGGAACTTGGAGTCAGCTGTGTCTAGTTCGAGTTGAGCCGGTTAAGACTGGATAATACCACCGACCCTCCAACGGGGCACGCGCCAGTGTCCTCGTTTGGTGATCTTTTGAACATGGAGAAAGAAGCCTGTAGCTTAGTTACACCTGCACAGACCGAGGGTTTCCGCACCTTTCCCCAATCACCTTTCTCCACGCTCCCCATGCCTCACATCGCCCTGATTCTTTATTCGTTTCTTATAAATACCCCGAGCCCCTTGCCTTCTGAGGGGTGGGTTTGAGATTTTTCTCCCGTCTCTATGCTTGGCTGCTTTACGAATAAACCCTCTCTGTTGCAAAGCTTGATGTCAGTGTTTTTGCTTGCTGTGCCTTGGTCAAAATGAGGAAAACAGAGGAATCGTGGAATCTAGCAGTTGCATACCTGTTTTCTGACTTTCTCTTCACTGAGTCAGGCAGCATCTCATACAGTGCAGCAGTTAAGAGCACATGTGGCCAACACTGGAATCCTTACTTACACATTGTTTATGAGCTATGTGACCTTGGGTAAGTTATTGAACTTTATGACCTCAGTTTGCTCATCTTTAAAATAGGTATACAAGTGGTATGTGTAGTAAGGTTGCAAGGATTAAATCTACGTAAAGCACTTAGTACACTACCTAGCATATTATAACTACTCAACAATAGGTATTATTTATTAAATACTCTATGTATATTATAAATATTGAATACTAACTTCCTGAATGTGGCCAGAGTCACTCCACAACTTAAATGCAACATGTAGACGTATTTGTCTAAATAAAATGTCTCCAATACTGAGATTCATTATTAGAAAAGAACATACTTGTGGTAGGATTTTTTTCTTCCTTGGAAAAGTGCATTTAGTAAATCGAAAGCAAAATGAATAGTAGCTACATAAAGGGAATATTAAAAAGGGAGAAAAGTGTATTCATACTGTCAGACAATGGAATACAAGACATTATGCAAAAGGCCCATAGAGGAATGGGAAATGATTTATCCACTGAGAAAGAATATTTAATAATATGAAAAGGTATGAACAATAGATAATTAAGTAAAACAAAGCGGGCAGTAAAACAAAGCGGGCAGTAAAACAGTATGCAGAGTGTGATCTATCCCACATGTGCATACACAGACACACACATTTTGTTTAATTTGGGAAAAAGGAGACATACTAAATCATTAAAATAACCATATCTGAATGGGTGGATTGTGACTTTTTAAATTTTTAATCTGTAGTTTGAAAGCTTCTCTTCACAGAGAAATCATCTGTTTGGTTGTTTCACTTATGTCTCCTCGTCTGCCAAGTTCTCATTGAGGGTGGGAGGGAGAAAGGATTAAACATTAATTAGATGCCTCGTATGTATCAGGCAAATATATATATATTTTATGCATATAAACATATATACATGTATATGCACATATATATACATGTGTGTATGTGTTTACATATATACACATATATATGTATGTAAATTAAATTACATAATAACTTTGAAAATTAAAACTATTATCCTCACTTAAAATATATCAAGAAGTTAAATGACAGGAACAGGGACTGTGTCTTAAATTTCACATGCTAATTTTTAGAGTTTAGCCCAAAACTCAACAAATATTAATTGATCAACTGAAAGTAGAAATAAACTAATCAGTTTCCAAATATTATTTGAAACTTGTAGTATAATCTAGCCCATACCCACTCCATATACAAGTAAAATTCAATTATAAATTTCACTGAGTGAGATTTTCTTCTGTTTTTTGAAATTCATGTCTTATCTTTCCCCTTTGTAAAACTGAAGTATAGTTGACTTACAATATTATATTAGTCTTAAGTATACAACATAGTGAGTCAATATTTTTATATACTCCATTCAAAGTTACTTCAAAATAATGGCTATAATTCCCTGTGCTGTATAATACATCTTTGCTGCTTATTTTTTAAAATTTAAACATAGAAGTTTGACTCAGCCATAAAAAAAGAATAAAATAATGCCACTTACAGCAACATGAATGGACCTGGAGGTTGTCATACTAAGTGAAGTAAGTCAGACAAAGACAAATATCATAATATCACTTATATGTGGAATCCAAAAAAATGACACAAATCAACTTATTTACAAAACAAACAGACTCACAGACATAGAAAACAAACTTATGGTTACCAAAGGGTAAAGGAGGGGAGGGATAAATTAGGAGTTTGGGATTTGCAGATACAAACTACCATATATGAAACAGATAAACAGCAAGGTCCTACTGTATAGCACAGGGAAGTATATTCAATATCTTGTAATAACCTATAATGAAAAAGAAAATGAAAAGGAACACACATATGTATTTATGTATAACTGAATCACTACAGTGTATACCAGAAACTAACACAACATTGTAAATCAACTATACTTCAATAAAAAAATAATAAAATAAATATAGTAGTATCTCTTAATCCCATATCCCTATCTGGCCCCTCCCCTCTACCTTCTCCCCACTGATAACCACTAGTTTGTTCTCTATATCTAGCAGTCTGTTTCTGTTTTTATATATACATTTGCCTGTTTTATCAGATTCCACATATAAGTGATAATATAGAGTATTTGTCTTTGTCTTACTTTTGTCTTACTTTTTTCACTAAGCATAATACTCTCTCGGTCCACCCACACTATTGCAAATGGAAGAATTTCATTCTTTTTTTATAGCTAAGTAATATTCCATTGTATATATTCTACAATATATACAATGTATAATTATCCAGTGTATTTTATATATATATAAAATACACTGGATATATACTATATATATATATATATTACAACTTCTTTATCCATTCTTCTGTTGACGGACACTTCAGTTGCTTCCAAGTCATGGCTATTGTAAATAAGCTGCTATAAATACTGGGGTGCATGTATCTTTTCCAATTAGTGTTTTCTTTTTCTTTGGATATATACCCAGCAGTGAAATTACTGGATTATATGGTATTTCTATTGTTAGTTTTTTGACATAGTGTTTTTTGACACACTGTTTTCCATAGTGGCTGCACCAATTTACATTCCCACCAATAGTGTACAAGGTTTCCCTTTTCTCCACATCTTTGCCAACATTTGTTATTTGTAGAATTTTTGATGATAGTCATTTTGACAGGTGTGAGGTGGTCTCTCATTGTGTTTTTGATTTGCATTTCTCTAATAATTAGTGATTTTGAGAATTTTTTCATGTGCCTGTTGGCGATCTGTATGTCTTCTTTGGAAAAATGCCTATTCAGATCTTCTGCCCATTTTTAATTGTTTTTTTAAATATTGAGTTGTATGATCTGTTTATAAATTTTGGGTATTAACCCCTTATTTGTCATATCATTTGCATATTTTCTTCCATTCAGTCGGTTGTCTTTTCATTTTGTTGATCGTTTCCTTTGCTTTGCAAAAGCCTTTAATTCTAATTAGGTCCCATTTGTTTATTTTTCCCTTTATTTCTTTTTGCCTTAGGAGAAAGATCCAAAAAATTGTTGCTGCAATTTATGTCAAAGAGTTTTGTGTCTGATTGTCTTCTATTTTTAAGGGTAAGTTTAAAAATCTTAGAGTTATGTGGAACAAACGTAATATGAGAATGAGAATAGAGTGGGATTTGGAATTGCTTGAACCTATCTCCCAGAGATGAACTTTAACATTTTCCCAGATATGAGTTTTATGAGTAAAACAAAATATTGTTTCTTTGTGTTTACCTAGTGAATCTTTGCTTCAGTTCATGCAACCAAGAGACTATTGTGAACGTCAGTTTGGCTCAAATATTTGTCAAACTATAAATTTATTTACTCTAACAAATGATATTCCTGATGTTATAAGGAATTGTCTTTTTAACTGAATTGATAATAATTCATAATTGATCATAATAAGTAGATCATAGTACATCCAGTCAAGCAGGAGGACATTCAGGCTGTCAGACAGCAAATAAAAAAGTCCAGATCTATCACATAGCCTGCATTATGAAGATCTAAACCTACCACCAAGAAACCCATGTCTCTGAAATAGAATTTCTCACAATAAGTGCCCAACCATGAATTGTCCCAGCAGCCAGCCACTATAACTGCTGAGTATCTATTCATCTACATGCATGTTTTGCTCTGGGGCACACACTAAGGAAATGACAAGTTTCCTACCTGCACAAAGCCTGCGTGCTAATCAGACATTACTTTTAGCATTAACTGTTATTTGTGAAAATAGATTGTATTGCCTCTTGTCTTTGAGTCCCTTCCCTTTCCACATCCCTAACACCATAGCACTTAAATATGCATTTGCTGCAGGTATGCATCATAACTCCCATTCTTCAAAGCCTTCATTGGTTCCCCATTGCCTTTAAGAAAAATCTGCATGTTTCTTAGTATGACATACAATGCCCTTCATGACCTGCCCTTTATCTCTGACTCAAGACTTTTGTGCCCTTTACCCAGAGCCAACAAACTTCTTACAGTTTCCCAAGTATGCTTCATCATTTTTACATGTGTTTTCCTCTTTTTGGAAAGCCATGTCTAGCTATAATTTCCCAACTTACTCTCTTTTTAATTATGAAAAGTAAAAACAGATTATAGAGAATAATATAGAAAATGTCTATGAATCTAAAACCTGGAAAAAATTTTAAAATAAGAGATCCTTTGTGTTTAAGTTTCTTTAAACTGTTTCTCTCAGACTAAAGGCAGTCACTTATGTAAATTTCTGGTTATTTTTTCATCCAAGACTTTATACACGTATTATATACATTTGTGTCCATAAAACTAGTTATGGAATTGTTTTACACGAATTAAAATTTATACAACTAGTGTAATTTGCATCATAGCTCTGCAACTAACTTTTTCACTCAACAGTAAGTTTTTTTTTTACTTCAATTCATGAGATAATTGGATATTATTATCCAATATACCATGATTAATCCGCTATTGATGGACATTTTAGATTTTTTCCAATTTCTGTCTGTTAGGATGCTATATTAACTATCCTTCTACAACTTTCCTTGTACGCACTTACAAGAGATTTTCTAGGACATCTAGAAGTGAAAATGCGTGTTATGAATTTTACAAATTTAACTTTATTCCATTTGTTTCCCAAGCAATTATAACAATTTATATTTCCACCAGTATGTCTAAATGTCCCTCTTTCCTTGCCCTTTTTCTCACATATGATATTGCCAGGCAAATCTTTTAATTTTTAAATAGTATTCAATATTATGAATATATATATATATATATATATATCTCACAATTTATTTATTTCTTCCCATTGATAGATATTTGGTAGGTTCTGGCTTTTTGCCTCTTATAAAGAAGGCTGCTATGAAGATTCAGGCATAAGTCTTTGTGTAGACATATTTTTATTTATCTTGAACAAATACCTAGAAGTAAAATTGCTGAGGCAATTCCATGCCCAGAAATATGGAATAGATAAACTTTCTCTTATTTTTCTAAGTACAACTAAAAACCTTGCACATTAATTATATATTTAAAAAGTATAAGAAGTCTATTAAAGGTAGGAGAAGACAGACGAGCTGGTTATCTCAGGACACAAGTAATAACATAGTGTTGTGTTCCCTGGATATTATTTTTGCTCTATGTATCCTGAGTTGGAACTGCATAAGCCAGTAATATGTAACACCAACAGGCACAAATAAAAAAAGTATCACCCCTCTCCACCAAAAGCCTCCTCTCTCTAGCCAAAGGACCAGGAAAGGAGCAGCCTAGATGGAAACTACTAGGCAATAACCACTCTACTCCAGCCAAATACTCTTCTATAAGAGAAAACTGTGGCCCAACCTCTACTGACATCAGAAAAACCTGAGCGGGAAGCCTAGATGTCCACCCTTGCATGGGTATAACAAGGATAGAACCTGCTGGGGTGGTATTAGAGATGGTCAAGTAGGGAGACTGAACTTTCATCCCCACCGTGAGCAATAAGTCCACTCTATGATGTTACTGGAAACCAAGGGGGACCCCCTTCTTGAGTTTCAACAGAAATCAAGTGGGGAATCTGGACTTCTACCTTTGCCTGACAGGAATAAGATGGCACCCACTTGTCCCATGCCAGAGCAGTATCAGAAAAATCCAACTAAAGCAACTAAAGAAATTTTAAATAATAGTGGAGTCTCAAAAAACAATACTAACATGTCTAGATTTCAAAAAAATGTCACCCATAATACCAAGGACCAGGAATACTGAAATGAGTGAAAAAAATTAATAGACGTCAATATTGAGATGACAGAAATGTTAGAATTCTCTGACAAGACCCTAAAGCAGCCCTAAAAAAGTGCTACATCAAACAATTACAAGTATGTTTGAAACAGATGAAAAAATGGAGACACTCAGTAGAGAAATAGAAAGCATCAGTAAAAAATACAAACTATAAAGAAGAATCTAATGGAAATTTTAGAACTGAAAAATGTAATAACTGAAATAAGAAGCTCAGTAGATGGGCTCAATAGCAAATGGAGGAGACAAAGGAAAGGATGAGTGAACTGGAAACTAGAATAACAGAAATCACCCAATCTGAACAACAGAGATAAAGTAAATATTTTGAAAAATAAACAGAGCCTCAGAAAACTGAAACTATTAAAAAAAAAAAAAAAAAAAAAAGCCCGAGCATTCCCTTATCGGAGTCTCATAAGTAGAGAAGGAGGATGAGGCTAAAAAAGTACTCAAAGAAATTGATGGCTGAAAACCTGCCAAACTTAGCAAGAGACATAAACCTGAAGATTTAGGAAGCTGAGCAAACAACAATTAGCGTAAACTCAAATAAATGTATACCAAGAAATATTATATAAAATTCTGAAAACAAAAACTAAGAAAAAAATCTGGAA
Organism: Camelus ferus; assembly: GCF_009834535.1. Taxonomy (NCBI): domain Eukaryota; kingdom Metazoa; phylum Chordata; class Mammalia; order Artiodactyla; family Camelidae; genus Camelus; species Camelus ferus. Next base: position 96,218,526 of record NC_045732.1, on the reverse strand, counting down.
AGCAGCCAGAGAATAGTAATTATTCCTTATACCTATAAGAAATAAACAATTCAAATGACAGATCTCATCCGGGACCATGGATACAACCTGTGGTGCAAGACTGGTTTAATGTTCAAAATCAATCAATCTAATCCATCATATTAACAGAATGAAGAAGAAAAACCATATGATCATATTCATGTGGAAAAAGCTTATGACAGAATTCAATGTACATAAAAAAATAACTCTCAGCAAAATAGGAACAGAGGGAAAACTTCCTCAGCTTAATAAAGAACATCTGTGAAAAACCTATAGCAAACATGATGCTTAATGGTGAATAATTGAATACTTTCCTCCTAAGACTGGGAACAAAGTAAGGATACCAGTTCTCATCACTCTTGTTCAACTCAGTGCTGGAAGTTGTAGACATGCAACAAGGCAAGAGAAGGAAATAAAAGGCATACAGATGAGAAGAGAAGAAACAAAACTGTTGCTATTTGCAGATGACGTGATTGTGTAGATAGAAAACCCCAATGAATCTGTTTCAAAAATAATCTTAGACTTAATAAGTGAGTTCAGTAAGGATGGAGATTTAAGCTCAACATACAGAAGTGAATTTTATTTCTATATACTAGCAATAAACATGTGGACACTACTTAAAAATACAACATCATTTACAATTGCTGTAAAATAACAAATAGGTGTAAATCTAACAAAATATGTATAGGACTTGTATGCTGAAAACTACACAATGCTAATGAAAACAATAAAAGAATATCTAAATAAATGAAGAGACAAACTGTGTTCTTGGATTAAAAGACTCAACATAGTATAGATGTCAATCCTTTCCAAATTGATAACTAGGTTTGATGCAATTCTTATCAAAATCCTAGTAAGAATTTTTGTAAATATAGACAAGATAATTCTTTACTTTATATGTAAAGTCAAAATAACTACAATAGCTAAAAGAAATTTTGAAAAAGAATAGAGTGAGAGGAGTCAGTCTTTCTAATCTCAAGACTTATAATGTAGCTCAAGTAATCAAGACTGTGTTGTATTGACAGACAGATCAGGACACAGATCAATAGGACACAATAGACCCAGAAATAGATTCAAAGAAATATGTCCAAGTAATTTTTGACAAAAGTGCAAAAGCACTTCAATGGAGGAAAGTTAAACTCTTCAACAAATTGTGCTGAAGTAATTAAACATCATAGGCAAAAATAAATAAATAAATCTAGACATGTGTCTCACACCTTATACAAAAATCAACTCAAGATGGATTACAACTTAAATTGAAAATATAAAACTATAAAAAAGTTTTTGAAGGAAAATCTTAAGGACTAGTACAAGGAAAAGAGTTCTTAGATTTGTTACCAAGAACATAATCCATAAATGGGAAAACTGATAAATGGTATTTCATCAAAATTTTAAACTTTTGCCCTGTAAAAGACCCTGCTAAGAGGATAAAAATACAAGCTACAAGCTTGGCGAGTATTTAACAAACCACATATCAGACAAAGGACTAGTATCTAAATTATATAAAGAACTCAAAAGTCAAATTAGAAAATTAGCAAAAGGCATGAACAGACGTTTCACTGAAGAGAATATACAGACACATAGCAAATAAGCACATGAAAAGATGTTCAACATCATTAGCCAAGAGGGAAATGCAGATTAAAACCACAACATAATCACTATACACCCATAAAAAATTGATAAAATTTTAAAATAGTTACAACACCAAATGCTGGCAAAGGTATAGAGTAACTGGATCTATTGTTGGAGGAAATGTAGAATGGCATGGCCACTTTGGAAAATAGCTTTTTCAGTTTCTAAAAATAATAAATATGCAACTAACATACAACCTACCAATTGTACTCCTGGGCATTTATCCCAGAGAACACATGACTTATGTTTATGCAAAACCTGTATACAAATGTTTATAGCATCTTTATTCATGAGCCTCAAACTGGAAATAACCCAGGTGACATCCAATTGGTGACTGGTTACACAAACTGTGGTACATTCAGAATACTCCTCTGCAATAACATGGAGTAAATGGGGATACACAAAATAACCTGGATCACTTTTAAAAGAGTAATGCTCAGGTGGGTGGGGATACCAATCCCAAAATGCTATATATTGTATGATTTCTCATATGACCAATTTATAGAAATGGAAAATATATTAGTGGTCGCTGTTGGTAAAGGAGTGAATGCATGCATGCCCCATGCTACACCTGAGGAACACAACATCAAAGGCTTCCCATTGCTGGGGAATTAGACTTCATTCAAACAGTCTATCCAAGTCACTAAACACATAAATAATAAAACAACAACAAATACAAGCCCCCCAAATGGGGGAGGAGAATGATTTTCCAGATATGCTATAATAGATTGCCTAAAATAACCAGTTTTCAATAAAAATTATAAGATATGTGAAGAAACTTAATATGAAATCCACTTTACAATGAAAATGGGATCACGATTTTTGCAAGGGTCAGCTTCCTGGGACCGAATGAATTTTCAAAACCAGGTAGTAATTACAAAACAAACAAAATCTTTCTGAGCTAAGATTGGGAAAAGCTATTAAGAGAGCCTAGTAATCTCAGATGCCAATTAAATTAATATGGCAACAACAAATCTATCTTCTGGTGACCACTGTAAAGATTTTCTTTTTTTAAAATTTAGGTCAGTAGTTCCCAAACTTTGCTGCACATTGGAATCACCTGGCCCCTACCTCCAGCTCTTGTGATTTAATTGATATGGGATACAACTTGGGCATTAGGAATTTTAAAAGCTTCACATATGATTCTGATGTGCAACAAAGTTTGGGAACCACTATTTTAATGTTGCTATTATTATTTAGGATAATATGAATATCTACATTTTTTGTGCATCTACTGCAAGCCAAGAATATAGAACAACTCTTTGTGTTATGCTTAGTATAATAAAGCCCATTTTATAGATGAAGAAAATGAGCTCAGAGTGCTTAAATGACTTTCCCAAGGTCACTTCCCTAGAAGTACCAGATTCAGGATTCAAAATCAAATATATTTAATTTGATAGGGCACTATTCATAATGCACTCACTATATTAACGTAGTAACAATGCAGTAACCATGTTATTGAAAACTTGTATGGATAGCATATCTTGGCATATTGAATGATATTTTAAATGCACCAGGGAGCTTGCTATTTATTACAACCCTTTAGTGAATACACATTCATCTTCTACATTACTCTTGAGAACATGACTTAGCAACAGTAGCTCTTATAAAGGAGCCTTCAGGATTTAATAAACAATAAGCTCAGAATGATTCAGTAAAATGTGGCACAAACACTGAAACAAGTAAAGTGATTATTTTTAGGCTACATTAATAAAAGTATGATATCTAGACTGAGGGAGCCGATTAACTGGGCTCTGCTGTGATCAGAACATGCTAAAATATTGTGTGCTGTTTCTGGGCTTTACTATTCCTTTTTATTTATTATAATAAAATATTATAGGCTCACAATATCATATCTAAAATACTGAAAGCCAGATGTTTCAAAAATTCAAAACATTTAGGGTTTAGAAAGATAATACAGTGCTTACACTGTATATTACTTAGCACACATAATGGTGTATGAGACAGTGCCCCCTACTCAAACACAGTAATAATTCTGGAGCATAATCAATGAATATACATACTACATTGCACTAATGAAGATTATACACAGCTTTACATCAATCAGTTCAAATTTTGCTGAATAACTACGAAATTTTCAGATTAAGTCAGGCTTAACAGCTAAATGATATGAAAAAATCTTTTCTCTCTCAAGAGTTTTTTTAGGTTCTGAATTACATATAAGGCATCACGGAACTGGATTATCCCTATAGTAATAACGATTTAAACAATACAGAAGTGCACAAAGGAAGAAAGAACTCTCTCTCTCTCTCTCTCTCTCTCTCTCTCTCTCTCTCTCTCTCTCTCCACCTCTATTCTCAGTTTCTGAGTAGTTGCTACTTTCAATAATTTCTCTTTGGGGGGTTTCCTGCTGGTTATCACCAGAACACAAAATATGTGCTTCTTCATCTCTTTCTAGATTTATAAACTTTTAAAATAATATAGTAACTTCCTGCCAATAAATAATTAGTTCATTCGACTCCCCTACGCCCTCCCTACTTACCTCCTACCACCACCATACCCTCCCAAACTCTGCTACCATACCCTCCCAAACTCTGCTAGTCACATTTTTATTTTTAGATATAACTGTGTATACTAAACTTACATTTATTTTCTTAAGCTTTCCATTTTAGATGGTATCTTTACCTTCCCCTTTATATAAAGTGAAATACCAGGGCCCATGCTTTTAAAAGAGAAAAACCACAAGAGGAGTAGAGACATAAAACCGTGTCATATAAGAAACAGAGAGCCTAAAGAAGTGGTGACTGAAGAAGATGGAAGTTTTCAACAAACATTTGAAGGACCATCATGAAGATGAGAGAATAGTGTTCTGTGTATCCTCAAGAGGGTAGAAGGAATATAGATGTTCCATAGATGTTTTATAGATGGAATCTACAGAACAGATTTTAGGTCAGTGTAAGTAAAATTGTACAAGAATAAGCAAGAGTTATTCAAAGAAGGTATAGACAACTTCATGAGGCAGTGAGTTCTTTATCAGTAAAGGTGTTTAAGCAGGACCTTGGGAACTTCTTGGCAGGGAGGTTTATAAATGAATTCAAACATCAATTGGGTAATATTGACTAAATGACATTTAAGATCGTTTCCCATTCTGAATGTCTATGGTACAGTGATTGTTTAGCCTCTAGGTCTCTTAGAGTTTAAAAATATCTATAATTCCATGACATTAGTCTCAAGAGTATTATGACTGAAATTAATTAGCCAGCTTCCCAGTAAGTTAAGGATCTGCCATAGATGGAAACAGAACCCTAAACTCAGAATTCTATACTTTTCTTCCATGAAGTCTCATCAGATTCTTTCTGATGTAATTTTTTGCCCCAGGACACAACTAGTTCTTTGAAGACACCAAAAGACCTAAAAGAAGCTTGTAGTTAGTCACTGCTCTTATAAGCCATAATCAAGAGACTAGAAACAAGAGAAAGAAGAGAAAGAAGTATGAGGAAAGACAGAGAAAGAATTAAGGTGGGAGATACTGATTATGTCTGAGGGCTAGAGGCTTGGATGTGAGGGAGCAGGAAGGTAGAGTGTTAAGACCTCAAGAGCATCAAAGTAAGCCTCATTTACTCAGTGTTTGCCTATTGGAAAAAGAATGGTTCCAAATTTGGATCCCAGACCCCCAATTTACTATTTTTCATTCTTGATGAGAAGACAGCTACTCACAGGAGAATTACTGCTGCAGTTTAAATGTGAAGAGAATCTCCGTTACGTACTCAACCTTGAAAACTGCAGAAATAGATGGAGATATTCCAGGAACATCTGTTAGTAAAGGGGAGTTAAAAAGTGAAGAAAGATCTTCATATTTCTTGTCTAATCATCCTCATTAACAAATTCTTCTTTCCTTTCTTTTAATTTTATTAAAAAGCTTCAAAGTCCAAAGAAGCCTAAAATATCAATGAAATAGCAAAGAGTGTTTGCCCTATTATGTTTTAGTCTGCAGGCAAGTCTATGGTAAAATTCAAGAGAAAATATTCTTTTGCATATTCCTGTCCAATGTCCTCAGTTATTTGATATTATGGAATCACAGAAAGTAATGCCTACGACTGAAAGACTGACTCACCAAGGAATGTGTGTGCACTCACGCAAAGCCTCCTAAATTTGCCACAAATACAAATATGTGCATACCTTCAAATGCATGAGTGAAAATTAAATATGTACAGTGAAAATTTTAAAAGCAGTATTTGAATAATTCCAATGAAACAGCATAATTTTTAGCAGAATAGTGAAAAATCAAAGTTAATTTTTTTTAGAAAAAATTTCCCCTAAGGAACCTGCATATTTTATTTAAATGGTGACACTTTAAGTTCCCCACCATCATAACTACTTCCCCAAACACATATATATGCACACCCATGCACTTCTGCTCATATTCAGAAATATTTCTCCCCCCACAGATTTGGAGCCAAGGAGTAAATGTGAAGTATATCCATTTTTTTTCTGGAAGAAAGAGTGGTTATTAATTGGTTGGAGTAGGACTAGAGAAATATGTTTAAGTTGACAAAGAGACTATCCACAAATACTGATTAATAGAATGAACTCTATTTAATGTTTTTTTTTGTATTGAAGTATAGTCAGTTTACAATGTTGTGTCACTTTCTAGTGTACATCATAATGTTTCAGTCATACATGAACATACATTCATTTTCATATTCTTTTTTACTATAAGTTACTACAAGATATTAAATAGCTACCTGTGCTATACAGTGTAAAGCTGTTGTTTATCTATTTTATATCTGCAAATCTCGAACTCCCAATTTATCCCTTCCCACCCTCTTTCCCACATGGTAACCATAAGTTTGTTTTCTACATCTGTGAGTCTGTTTCTGTTTTGTACATAGTTTGTCTTTTTTTTTTAATATTCCATATATAAGTAATGTCGTATGGTATTTTTTTTTCTCTTTCTGGCTTACTTCACTTTGAATGACAATCTCCAGGTCCATCCATGTTGCTGCAAATGGCATTATTTTATTATTTTTTATCAGTGAGTGGTATTCCATTGTAGAATTACACCATAACTTCTTTATCCAGTCCTCTGTCAATGGACATTTAGGTTGCTTCCATGTCTTGTCTATTGTAAACAGTGTTGCTATGAACATTGGGGTGCATGTATCTTTTTGAATTAGAGTTCCCTCCGGATACATACCCTGGAGTGGGATTGTTGGATCATATGGTAAGTCTATTCTTAGTTTTTGAGGAATCTCCATACTGTTTTCCATAACTGCTGCGCCAAACTGCATTCCCACCAACAGTGTAGGAGGGTTCCCTTTTCTCCACACCCTCTCCAGCATTTATTGCTTGTGGACTTTTGAATGATGGCCATTCTGACTGGTGTGAGGTGATACCTCATTGTAGTTTTGATTTGCATTTCTTTGACAATTAGTGATATTGAGCATTTTTTCTTGTACCTATTGGTCTATTTAATCTTGAAAAACAAAGACTGAGAGAGCAGCATGATGGATGGTCATAAACTCATTAAAGGAGACAGGGAGAATGATCTTGATGGTCAAGCTCCACAATATGGAATCTGAGCAGAGATGCACAAACATGAATAAGAAATTTGAGAAAGCTAAGGCTGTCACCAAGGAAAGGAATTCTCTGTTACATAGTGAGAGGCTACATTGATAGGATTTCCTACTTTGAGAGTCTGTATCATCCTGATTTTCAAAAATGATTTCAGTTATGCCATGGATAACAATCACATTGATATGTAAGCCACTCACATGACATATAAGTCAAGCTTTTCTGGAACACAGTCATCTTTGAAAATCTTTGAGATAGTTCTTATATTTTTATGTATTATTTGTTTCATTTATTGCTCTCTCTTTATGAATGGAAATCATAAGATGACTTGAAAATACATAGTGGGTAGTTATTAATGAAATATTATTCAATTATTTATATACTCATATCTTGGAATGCCCTATGTCATATAATGCCCTGTGTAGGATGTACTGAGGGAATGAGATGTCAAGAGGTCTTGTATCAAATAAACGTGATTAAAATCAGGACAAAATTAATCCACAGTTGGGGGAGATTCGGCAAAGAGTACATGTGACCTGTGTACATTTTTTGCAAATTCCTATGAATCTATAATTTTGTCAAAGTAAAAACTTTTAAAAATCAATCCATGGTGAGCAAACATGAAGAAACTGACAGGAGTTAGGCAACAGGAAACAAGGAGGATTCTGGCCTAGAGGGTGACAAAATTTGCAAATCAACCAAATCTTCATCCATGACCTAAAGAATGAATGTCCTAATTGAAGTGTTTTTTTTTTTTTTTTCCAATTCTTACTTCAAGAAGTAAGCAAGTATGGTAGGGGGCAGCTGATCATCACAGAGACATTCATAGAGACTGACTGTTACCCAAATTCCTGCTTCTATAAAAACGTGATCTATTTTGGAGACCCATGAGCAGAAACAGAACATAGGTTGTTCCTACATATACACCGATCCCTTATCTTCCTCCTTCCCTGCCCAAACCAAACTAAGCAATTAATGTGCTCTAATGTACAGTGATACCATATCCCTTTACAATAGCTGGGGTTAAGAGGAGAGATGTCTGTGTGAATACCTACCCCTATGTAGAATTAACCCGAGAGGATTCCCCCAAATCCTTCCTATGTTGCAGATGATTCCACCAGGCCCACTCAGTGCCTCCCTCAGAAGTAAGGAGAATATCTCCTCCCTTAAAAATGAAGCTGGTATACAAAATTATTTTTCCCAAGATAGTAGCCTATGCATGGCCAAACCCAGTAAGCTAAACAGGATGCTTCCCCCATAGTCCTGGTAGTTTCTTTCTGAATGCCAGCTCTTTGTACCCATAATACTGTTAATTCCTACAAACACAAATACTTCAGTTGTATGCAGGATGGAAAGACATGTCTGTTAATACATAAGCCCTCAAGGTAGGCCTTGTATTGGATCAATTTTGTAGTGAATGTCTCCAGCAGGAGTTGAGCACTAATTTCTATTTGTTCATAGAGATAATAACTATCAGGGAGAGAGGGTGTGGGGTAGGGAGTTGGGGGTAGAGGACAGACAAAGCTGTCACTATACTGTCCTGGGCCATATTGGGATTCAAATTGGCTAATGACAAAAAGTTCTCTCCAGGCATCACTGAGTCAACTGACAAGCTGACAATCACTCCCACAGTGACTTGAAGTCTGTCTTTAAATAAAATATTCCTTAAACCCCTCACCTCTTCCTCTCATGTCAATTGCAGCAAGATAAATGTTACATTAGATCCCATCACATAATTTCAATTAAAGAGGCTGTGGGGCATGTTAGTGTAATTTGAATGCAGGTATTTCAGTTTTTGAAGCTTCTTTGATGCCTCATGAACAGCCTGAGTCATTAACCAGGTGAATACAGACAGGGGGTATGGATGAGCCTCTTCCTCTCCATCCCTTTTTTAAAAATTTTAATTTGGGATTCAAACTAATGCTTTATTGCAGGGAGCATTTCTGCCACTGACAGCACATTTCCTGTCCCTCCTGCCTGAGTCACCGACCGACAAGAAGAATGTTTGCCAAGTCACAGTGAATATCTGTACCATTAGCTCGTCCCATATCTAGATTTTGGCTATCCATGACATCAAAAGAAGGTTACAAAAAGGTCACTAAAAAAAAGGAAATTGGACCCAGAAAAGGAGCCAAGGGTAGAAAAAATTCAGTGACAAACAAAACTCCTTTATGGCTCAGATGGCACTAACCTTTTAGGGTATATGGTTTGGATGGTCTAGAAGGAATCATAAATTTACACAAATATCTGAAGGCTGAATGAACAGAGGATGGTCTTTCATGGATTTATTCGGCAAAATCCAGAGAGATATTGTTTGAAGGGGCACTCTGGAAAGCCCACTGCCCCCACTTCCTTAACCATACATCAGACAATACTCTTGTCTCCTGACTGTGAAGATTTCACATGCAGAGATCCCTGGATGAAGCAATACATTGGCTTGAATTCTATCAAAAGTGTCCATGCTGTCTAAAGAGATAGTTAATATAGAGGAGTATAATAAAACAAAAGCATCCTTAACTGTAAACCTTCCTACATTGTAGGTAATGGTGCCTGCAGGTGACAGAGAGAGACAGGAATCACTAAGGGAGGTCCAAAAGAGACCAAAGATTAGAAGACATAGCAGTGTTGCCTTAAACAGGTTCAACAGAGGAAGCCATCTATGCAGAATAGACCTTTTTGTGGTCCATATTATTGAGAGGAACTAAGCACTCATCTGCAGATGGACATCCAGGTTTGGAAAACCTTTCCTTTGCCACTATTCCTATCAAAATCTCAGAAATTAGTCAAGCATCATCTTGCCACAGCTCAAAATTGGAGGATGCAGAAATAGTCCAGTTATCTACCTGTGAGGATATTAACAGCAAAATCCCACTTATTACGATACATATTGAAATGCAAAATTTCTTTAAGCATCTTCACAGCATTTTTGGCCTGAGTATATTTAAAGGGCTCAGGGTTGGCTAAGGTCGGGCAGTAGGAAACCAAAGTCAAGTATAAGACAAAACCAGCCACATAGCTTGCAGGTTCTCAGTACAAAAGTAAACTGTGAGGCCCTTGTTCAAAAATTATTAAAAATTTCAAGACAGCGACAGCAGAGCACTAAGCCAACAATGGGATTCTTCTGAGCATAGAGCCCTGTTTGACCTCACAGGACTCATGCCCATGAAGTGGACTCTGGTGCAATACATGGGTTTTAAAAGGAGATGCCTCTGAACAAGTCAATACATTAGGAATGTATTTTCCTCAGATCATCTCTTTGCAATGAACTACAGTGTGGAAGGGCCATGAGAAGGAGCACACTATGAAGAAAAACCACATCGTATCATTGTCATTGTTGGATTTTGAATATTTGGTCTGATTTTTCGTTATTGTTGTTCTTGATTTCTTAAATGTGATTTTCTAAGGAGGGTAGTGAGAAGATCAAACATTTTTGACCCAAGTAAGTTTGATCTCAGGTACTTGGCCCACTGCCCCTCTCCCTGCAGGAGAGGGGGAAGCTCCATTTTTGCACATCTTGAAGATTAATCACCATCCTGCATCAGCAATCCTAGATTCAACTACAGTTAAACTGTGGAATGCTCGAATAATTTATGGCCTTCCTGTGGCATACTGAATAATTCATACCATTGTTTCTCTTAGAGTAAAAAAATGGCCTTGAGACACTGAACCTGCTACTAGTTCCCATGAAAACTTGGATGAAACAATAAAGGCTTAGCTTATCTTTCTGAGAAGAAGCTCCCTAGTCCCAAATAGAGTCTCACAGGATGTGGAAACACGAATCACTCTGGCTCTGCCATAAAGACATGGTGTGCTATGTTATAGGGAGAAAGAGGTCTGATGCTTAAAAGGTTGAGGTCACAGATATGATCCTAGCTGTGTCCATTAAGTTTGGTTTCATACAATCAAAGAATGAATACAAACCTGGTTCAGATGGAGCCCTGACCTTGGCGAGCCATCTTACATCTCTAATACTGATTTTAATAAGATTTAAAGAGAGAAAGGATAGATGTACACGTTCTATTTTATCTCCAACCCAGACCTCTTTCCTGAGCTTCACACCGATCTACTATTTACAGGATATCTTCACCTGGATTTTCCCGGGGAAGCCTTAAGCTCAACATGTCTGGTATTAAATTTCTCTCCCACTCCAGTCCTTACCCCAGCCCCACATCAGCTCTCAACCTATTTATCTTGCTTCCATCCAGTTGCACAGGCTAAGTGCTTGGAGTTATACTTGATTCTTCCTTTTCTCATGGCCAGTCCCTCAGGGATAAGGTGAGACTAGTGGGAGAATTTAGGCATTAGGGGACAAATAATGTAAGTTATTCCTCAAAAACATGCCAATATTGAGCCAGAAGAGTGTTTCCAGAATGGGTTGTTAGGCCATTTGGTGTGTGGTGTGGGTAGATGGACAGGAGAACTGTAATAACTAAAATATAGAACCAAATGGAGGTCAAAGAGCCAGCAGCAATAGAAGCAAGAAACAGGGGCTAGCATCAAACCAGAGCTGGGCTCAAATGCCAGCAACACTACTGACTAGTGTTTCTCCCTTTCCTTTGTAAAGTAGGACAGAGGTCAACAAAGTTTCTTGTTTGTTTGTTTTGTTTTTTGTAAAGAGCCAGGTAGCCAATAGTTTAGACTTTGCAGGCCATGCAGTCTCTATAGCAACTCTCCAACTCCACAACTGCGGCTTGAAACTAGTCAGTCACAGGGTCAACATGTAAGTGTCTGGGTGTGGCTGTGTTCTGATCAAACTTTATTCACAAAAGGCGGTGGCAGGCCATTTTTGACCCACTGGCTGTAGTTTGGCGACCCCCGGAATAGCATACGCTGTGGTAAAAATGGAACCCTCTAATCTTAGAGACGGAACATAATAAAAGCGTATTTCTTGCTCACATCACACAGAAGACAGATGAGGATATCTTCCTCCATCTTGGAGATAATATTATCTGGAACACATGGCCTCCAAGATAACATAAATGCAAAAGAGAGGACTGGAGGATCCCATTAGTACAGGAAGTAGCTTACATACTTTTCTCCCATACCTCATTGGCCAAAATTCAGTATCATGGTCCAAATATATTGAAAGACAGGCTAGATAATATAGAGGAGTGCATGAATATTTGGTGAGCAACTCACAGTCACTGCCATATGAGGTGACAATAAGATCTGTCTCATATAGTTGTTAGGATAAAATATGCATAAAACATTTAGTGTGTGATGCATAAGCCACACTCAATAAATATTCAAACTCCCCCAACCCCTTCCGTCTGATCATTTTACTCCTTGACACCCCATAAAATGCCCTTCACACTCAGACAGAGCTATTTACTGAATGAATATTCACGTGCCTTTCCTGATTCTGTTCCCTGTACTCTTCCCTCTTTGTTATTTTCAACTAACTCATACATATTCACTTATCTTTCATATTCCTGCTCAAATGTGATGTTTATTCCCTTTAATTTTCCCAGGCAGAGTGACTTGGAGTCCTCCTCTTGTACCACCACACTTAGGACACACTGTGCACAGAGTAATGGGCATGTTGTAATGTCCTTAACTGTACCCATATGCCTCGTCTACCAGACTGAGAACTCCATGAGGACCGAACGTCAGAGTCTGAGCGTACTTCAGCATTTACCATGGAGTCTTATGTATTACTGACAGCCAATTAGTGTTCATTAAACTCAACTGATTAATCTTAATGGTGGGAATTTCAGATCCTAGGCAACTGGAGCCAGATGGGGAGCTTTTATTATTTATGCCAGCTCTAGTCCCGGTACCATATGAGTAGCTCCACAGACTGAGACCTGGCACAGAAGGAGCACTTGATGCAAGTTTGCTAAGACTTACAGAAAAGAGAGAAGCAGACAAGGTGGTTGGTTGTCACTGTGTATGCCCCCAAAATCTTTTTTTTTTTTAAATTTTTCATGAAATTCAGTCCATTGAGGGGAAGAGTTGAGTAAATTCAAGCAAAGCAATTGGTGCCTCAGAACATATTCACTGTCATTTCAGAGTGGGTACATCAGGAATGTCTGTAAAGCTGCATTGAGCCAGCCATCTGTAGCCCAGGACCCAGTAACCCTGACACCTGGGACTTCTCATTGCTGACTGCTGAGCATTTCTTAGAGAGACTCCCAGAGCAGCATCAGCGCCACCTATCTTGCTACACCTCTCAACCTCAGTGGAAATCAACACAAGGATATTGACCAAAACAAAAAACAAAAAAACCCTACACATTCTCATCAGGCTTTCATTTCTCAGCTCACCTTTTTCTGAAGCTGTATCAAATAATAATTCTTCTTTTTTCAATCATCCGTTGCATTCAGTACGTCTCTATCTTTATTATTATTATTTTAAAAAACAATAGTAGTCATAGCTGCCATTTATTGAGTATATGCAATGTGCCAGGAAATTTATATGAACTCAATTAAGCACTTTGGAAGCTTAAAAATACCTCTCCTGACCTAGAGACTCTTGACTAGGTCTACTCTTCTATGTGACTAATATGGAAAATTACCACCTCATTCAAAAGCTGAAAATAGTAATGTTTGGTCTCTGCATCCTAGGGCTAGGCTGTCACTGATATCAAAGCCTGCAAATAAATGGGAGGCAGTATATTGTACAGACACTTGTGTTCAAATCTTAGTTCTGAAGCTTACTAATTATATGGTCTTGAACTAGTTACCTGATTTCTCTGAGTTTGTTTCCTTGTGTATAAAGTGGAAATAATAATAGTGCATATTTCAGAGAGTTATTATAAAGGTTAAACAAGATGATGTTTGTGAAGCACGTAAAGTTTCAGGTACTTAATAAACACTCAATAAATATAAGCTATTGTTTTGACACTGTGGATAAAATAGGCTAGAGATGCTTGTGAGGGAGTGCAGCCATACCCCATTCTGAGGGTAGGGAGAAGACATAGATTCTCTTCTTCTTCTAGGAAGAGCATCAGTATATCTGGTGGTGAGAACTATGAAGGTATGAGAAGGAAACACTGGTAGATAGCCTGGTAAGTGGTAATATTTGGATGAATAATTTTGGAGAATTTGTTAAGTCATATCTAAAAAGAGCCCAGAGATGATTTGGGGTAGGAAGGTTGATTGTTTTCGTTCCAGGAGAAATTATAAAATGGGGCTCATAGCCTCACGGGATGAGACTTGGCTCATCAAGGTAAAAGGAGGCAGAAGTCAATGTTAAAAAGGATAGGATTTTTGACAACATGAGTGGACCTTAAGATCAGTGTGGTAAGTGAAATTAGGCAGAGAAAGACAAGTACCGTAAGATCTCACTTATACATGGAATCTAAATATACAACAACAAAAACCCAGGTCATAGATACGGAGAACAGATATGTGGTTGCCTGAGGCAGAGGGGAGGGGCAAAATGGGTGAAGGGGGTCAAAAGGTATAAACCTCTAGTTATAAAAGAAATAAGTCATGGAGATGTAATGTACAGCATGGTGACTATAGTTAATAATACTGTATTGCATATTTGACAGTTGCTAAGAAAGTATATCTTACAAGTTCTCATCTCAAGAAAAAAGACTATAACAATGTGTGGTGATTTATATTAACTAGATTTACTGTGGTGATCATTTTATAATATAAATAAATATTGAATCATTATGTTGTACACCTGAAACTAGTATAGTATTATATGTCAATTACATTTCAATTAAAAATTGATAGATAAATAAAAAGAAATATGCATGATACTGTAGAATGGGATTCCCCTCACCTTCTTTACTTCTCCCTCTCTAAGCCTAATCCCATATCTGTGAAGTTAAAAATTTAAGATACACAAGAACAGCTGATTGTTCAGAGATAGAATCCACTGAATGTGTAAAATGTGCTAACTACCTAATATCTTCTCAAGCTAACTAGTGCCTTCTTTAAGAATGAGCAATGGAACCAACCACAATCTCTACTTTAAAGCCATACTTTTTTTTTCCCCTGCAAATGGAGCCATGAGCACAAACCAGCAATTTACAGTATTTCTGAGGTGCACATGCAAAGGTCTAACTTTATAGTTGTGTCCCACTGGGTTGTGAGGAGGCAGAGAAGAGGAAGTTGGAATGAGTTCAGCTCAAGATTATACAAGATGTTACAGGAATCCAACCTCTGCTAAAAGGAAGTGAATGCTTAAATAAAGATATGGGTTTAAATACCTGTTCCAGCTGTAAAAGTTTCACTTTCTTGCATGTAAAATGTGACAATAATCCCTACCTCACATGGCTGATGTGAAGATTCACAGTAGATTCTCAATGAACGTTCCTTCATTTATCCTTCTAGCATAGGAAGTCAGAAAGGATAGGATGGAGAGAAATTCCAGGGACCTAGGGCTGACTCTTTCCAGACTGGAGGTTGTTAATGCGCCACTGTTTAAAATAGAGGGGTGGGGAGCTTTCAACAATAAAGGAGACAAGGCTGGTTTGTGCAAGAGGTGATGAGTAAATCCTTCCCAGGAATACTATGGGGACATGAAAGTGGCAACCATTACATAACGTATAACTGGAATCTAATTATGAGAAAACATCAGCAAACCCAAATAGATGCACATTATACAATGTAACTGGCCTGTACTCTTAAAAAATGTCAAGGTCAAGAAAGACAAGGACTGAGGAACTGTTCCAAATTAAAGCAGTCTAAAGAGACATGACAACTAAATGCAGTGTCTGATCTTGGAAAGGATCCTGCACTGGACAAAATAACTACAAAGACATTGTTAAAGTTACTGACAAAATTTGATTATGGACTCCAAATTAGATAATAGAATTTTATCAAAATTCAATTTCCTGGTTCTTATAATTATACTGCAGTTATATAAAATAATGTGTTCTTAAGAAATACATACCACAACATTTATAGGTAAAAGGGAACAATGTCTACAATGTAGTCTTAAATATGAGAGAGAGAAGATGGGAAAGTAAATAGACAAAAATGTAAATTAATTGGTCAATATGATTGAAGTATGAATCACTGCAACTTTTTCTACATTTGAAATTAAATAAAATTTTAAAAATTTAAAAATGGGGTGTGAACCACAAGCCAAAAACTTACAAGGGAGTCACAAAAATTAAATAAAATCCATGATAATACAAAGGAAAATTACCAAACCACAAAAGGAAGAAGAAAGGAACAAAGAGGATATACCAATTCAACTGCAAAGATAAGTTCAAAATGGCAATAAACACACATCTATCATTAATTACTGTAAATGTTAATGGACTAAATGCTCCAGTCAAAAGACATAGAGTGGCAGACTGGATAATAAAGCAAGAACCTTCAATATGCTGCATATAAGAGACCCACTTTAGGGAGAAGGACACATATAGATTGAGAGTGAAAGGATGGAAAAGGATATTCCATGCAAATGGAAAAGGCAAAAAAGCAGGTGTTGCAGTACTGATTTCAGACAAAATAGACTTTAAAACAAAGGCCATAAAGAAAGATAAAGAAGGACATTTTATAATGATTAAAGGAGTGATACAAGATGAGGATATTACACTCGTTAATATATATGCACCCAATATAGGAGCACCTAAGTACATAGAACAATTACTAACAGAGATAAAGGGGGATATTGATGGGAATACAATCATAGTTGGAGATTTTAACACTGCATTAACATCACTAGACAGATCTTCCAGACAGAAAATAAACAAAGCAACAGAGAAATTAAATACTACAATAGAAAAACTAGATTTGGTGGATATTTTCAGAGCATTACACCCCCCAAAAATAGGATATACATTCTTTTCAAGTGCACATGGAACATTTTCCAGGATCGATCATGTACTTGGGCACAAAAGAAACCTCAACAATTTTAAGAAGATAGAAATTATCTCAAGCATCTTTACTGACCACAATGCCATGAAACTGGAAATCAACAACAGAGAAACAAAGGAGAAAAAAAGGAAAGCATGGAGATTAAACAATATGTTATTGAAAAAACAATGGGTCAATGAGGAAATCAAAGCTGAAATTAAAAAATATCTTGAGACAAATGAAAATTAAAGCACAACCACTCAAAATCTATGGGACACAGCAAAGGCAGTGCTAAGAGGGAAGTTTATAGCGATACAGGCCTTCCTCAAAAAAGAAGAACAATCTCAAATAAACAATTTAACCCACCAGCTGAATGAATTAGAAAAAGAAGAACAAAAAGCCCCAAAAAGCAGCAGAAGGAAGGAAATAATAAAGATCAGAGAGGAAATAAATACAATAGAAATTAACAAGACCATAGAAAAAATCAACCAAACCAAAAGCTGGTTTTTTGAAAAAGTAAGTAAAATCGACAAACCTCTGGCCAAACTCACAAAGAA
This sequence comes from Camelus ferus, assembly GCF_009834535.1. NCBI lineage: Eukaryota > Metazoa > Chordata > Mammalia > Artiodactyla > Camelidae > Camelus > Camelus ferus. Next base: position 96,201,017 of record NC_045732.1, on the reverse strand, counting down.
GAAAAAAGAGAGAGCACAAATTAACAAAATAAGAAAGGAAAATGGAGAAATTACAATAAATAAAATAGAAACACAGAATATCATATGAGAATATTACGAAAAACTATATGGAACCAAACTGGATAACCTAGAGGAGATGGACAAGTTTCTGGAAACATACTGTCCACCAAAACTGAATCCAGAAGAAACTGACCACCTGAACAATCTGATCACTAGAAAGGAAATAGAAATAGCAATTAAAAACCTCCCTACAAATAAAAGTCCAGGACCGGACGGCTTCACCGGGGAATTCTACCAAACATACAAAGAAGAACTCATACCAGTCCTTCTCAAACTCTTCCAGACGATTGAAAAGGAGGGAATACTCCCAAACTCATTCTATGAAACCACCATCACCCTGATACCAAAACCAGGCAAAGACACTACATAAAAAGAGAATTATAGGCCAATATCACTGATGAACATAGACGCCAAAATCCTCACCAAAATATTAGCAAATAGAATCCAACAACACATAAAAAAGATTATACATCATGACCAAGTGGGATTCATCCCAGGGACACAAGGATGGTTCAACATACACAAATCAATCAATGTAATACATCACATCAACAAGAGAAAGGACAAAAACCACATGATCATCTCAATCAATGCAGAAAAAGCATTTGATAAAATTCAACACCCATTTATGATAAAAACTCTCGCCAAAGTGGGTATAGAGGGAACATATCTCAACATAATAAAAGCTATATATGACAAACCTACAGCCAGCATAGTACTCAATGGTGAAAAACTCAAAAGCTTCCCACTAAAATCTGGGACAAGACAAGGTTGCCCACTATCACCACTCCTATTCAACATAGTCCTAGAAGTCCTAGCCACAGCAATCAGGCAAGAGAAAGAAATAAAAGGGATCCAAATTGGAAAAGAAGAGGTAAAAGTGTCACTATATGCCGACGACATGTTACTATATATAGAAAATCCTAAAAGGTCCACACAAAAACTACTAGAGCTGATTGAAGGATTCAGCAAAGTAGCAGGTTACAAAATTAACATTCAAAAATCAGTTGCATTTCTTTACACTAATGATGAATCAACAGAAAAAGAAAGTAAAGAAACAATCCCCTTTAAAACAGTACCCAAAGTAATAAAATATCTGGGAATAAATCTAACCAAGGAGGTGAAAGAATTATACACAGGAAACTATAAACCATTGATGAAGGAAATTAAAGAAGACTTTAAAAAATGGAAAGATATCCCATGCTCTTGGATTGGAAGAATCAATATTGTTAAAATGGTCACACTGCCCAAGGCAATCTACAGATTTAATGCAATCCCTATCAAATTACCCAGGACATATTTCACAGAACTAGAAAAAATCATAATAAAATTCATATGGAACCATCAAAGACCTAGAATTGCCAAAGCATTACTGAAGAGAAAGAAAGAGGCTGGAGGAATAACTCTCCCAGACTTCAGACAATACTGTAGAGCCACAGTCATCAAGACAGCATGGTATTGGTACCAAAACAGACATATAGACCAATGGAACAGAACAGAGAGCCCAGAAATGAACCCACAAACTTTTGGGCAACTAATCTTCAACAAAGGAGGCAAGAATATACAATGGAATAAAGACAGTCTCTTCAGCAAATGGTGTTGGGAAAACTGGACAGCAGCATGTAAAACAATGAAGCCAGAACACTCCCTTACACCATATACAAAAATCAACTCAAAATGGATCAAAGACTTAAACATAAGACAAGATACAATAAACCTCCTAGAGGAAAACATAGGCAAAACATTATCTGACATACATTTCAAAAATTTTCTCCTAGTAGAAATAAAAGCAAGAATAAACAAATGGGACCTAATGAAACTTACAAGCTTCTGCACAGCAAAAGAAACCAGAAGAAAACAAAAAGACAACCTACAGAATGGGAGAAAATTTTTGCAAATGAAACCGACAAAGGCTTGATCTCCAGAATATATAAGCAGCTCATACGACTTAATAAGAAAAAAACAAACCCAGTCCAAAAATGGGCAGAAGACTTAAACAAGCAATTCTCCAAGGTAGAAATACAAATGATCAATTGGCACATGAAAAAATGCTCAATATCACTAATTATCAGAGAAATGCAAATCAAAACTACAATGAGGTATCACCTCACACCAGCCAGAATGGCCGTCATTCAAAAATCCACAAATGACAAATGCTGGAGAAGCTGTGGAGAAAGGGGAACCCTCCTACACTGCTGGTGGGAAAGCAGTTTGGTGCAGCCACTATGGAAAACAGTGTGGAGATTCCTCAAAAGACTAGGAATAGACTTACCATATGACCCAGGAATCCCACTCCTGGGCTTGTATCCAGAAGGAACCCTACTTCAGGATGACACCTGCACCCCAATGTTCATAGCAGCACTATTTACAATAGCCGAAACATGGAAACAGCCTAAATGTCCATCAACAGGTGACTGGATAAAGAAGAAGTGGTATATTTATACAATGGAATACTACTCAGCCATAAAAACCGACAACATAATGCCATTTGTAGCAACATGGATGCTCCTGGAGAATGTCATTCTAAGTGAAGTAAGCCAGAAAGAGAAAGAAAAATACCATATGAGATCGCTGATATGTGAAATCTAAAAAACAAACAAACAAACAAACAAACAAAAACAAAGCGTAAATACAGGACAGAAATGGACTCATAGACAGAGAATACAGACTTGTGGTTGCCAGGGGGGCGGAGGGTGGGAAGGGATAGACTGGGATTTCAAAATTGTAGAATAGATAAATAAGACTACTGTATAGCACAGGGAAATATACACAAAACGTTATGGTAGCTCACAGAGAAAAAAATGTGACCATGAGTGTGTATATGTCCATGTATGGCTGAAAAATTGTGCTGAACATTGGAATTTGACACAACATTGTAAAATGATTATAAATCAATAAAAAATGTTTAAAAAAAAAAGTTTGGCAGTTCCTCAAATGGTTAAAAAATAAATAAATAAAAAATAAAAAAATTTGGGTGCAAGACAAAAAGAGGACAGTATGGAGCTGTGATAAAGGGTATGTAACAGGTGTGCCTGATGTCTTGGGTGAAAGAAAAGGTCATAGAAGACTTAACAGGAACTGACATCTAAGGTGTGATATGAAGGATGTGTCTTTTTTTTAGGTGAGGTGGTGTGATGAAGGAAATAGGTTACAAGGGGAGCAGCATATATGTAGACCTGGAGGCAAGTAGGAGAAGCGTGACAGATTTGAGTAACTGAATATACAAAGCAAGTGGGCAGTGGTGATCAATGAGGCTGGAAATGTGGGCTGGATCCAGATCATAGTGGGCCTTCTGGGGAATAAATATTTGGGAGGAGGCTTGGAAAAACTCATAGGACCTAAGGGAAGGTTTTTGTCTTTGGTTTTCTGGCAAAGGCTTTTCAGGACATTTTCTGGCTGTGGACTTTTATGGGGATGGGAAGAAGTTTTCTTGAGGTTGTTTATGGATACAATTGACTAAGAAAAGAGGGTAGGGGGAAGATCCCAAACATTGCTTCACATAGAAATTCTAAATTTTTGCAAGTGTTCTGCTACATAGCACAGCACCATATCACCACTGATAGCAGGCATTGTTTTCAAGACAAAGCTCTGTTCTGATCAGGAGCCCCCCTGACAATAAGCCTCCAGGAGAAGCACTCTCCAACCCTACTGGGCCAGATACTCCCCTCTCCTACACAGACATACCAGACAGCTAGGCAGCACTAGCAGGGGGACTCCAGCTATAACACCCAGCTGGGAAGTGGTCTTTGTCCAAATGGACCAGAGAACTCCTTCTAGAACTGAAAGACACTGAACAGCAGGGTGGCACTGGCAGAGGGAATCCCACCATAACAAGTGGTCTAGCCCATGAAGACTATCACCCACCAGGTGTACACACCAGGGAAGTTTTCTTCATCCCTGGAGGCTGGAGACTCCATTCACTCACCAAGAGAGGCACTTTCTGTGCTATCAGGCAGTAAGATCAGGGATCAGTGTGAGCCCCAGTGACATCAGACCAAACAAATCAAAATAGCATTACAAATTCTCAGAAAATTAAATTGTCACAAAAGTAGGCTAAGACTCGCATGCTAAACTTAAGCAGAGTGACTACCTGCTACAATAAAAACAGAAAATAGTACCCAGAGTCTTCTAACATAATGGTTAAAATATTCAGGATGCAACAGAAAATGACCCCTCATCCCAAGAACCAGGAAAATCACGAATTGAGTGAGAAAAGAATATGAACTAATATCAACACCAAGATGAAACAAATGCTGGAATTATCTGGCAAGGATTTTAAAGCAGCCATCACAAAAATGTTTCAACAAGCAATTACAAATTCTTTTGAAACAAATGTCAAAATAAAAAAAAAATCATCTCATCAAAGAAATGGATTTTTAAATGGAAATTATACCAAAAAAAGGGGAAAATACATTAATTGAAATAAAAACTCATTGGATTGGCTCAATAGTAGAGTGAAGGTGATCCAGGATAAAATCATTGAGTTTGTAGTCAGAATTTATCCAATCTGAACAACAGAGAGGAAACAGACTGGTAAACAATGAAGAGATCTTCAGGAATCTGATGAACAATGACAAAAGATTCAAATTTCCTGCTATCAGAGTTCCAGAAGGAGAGGAAAGAGTAGAAATGAAAGACTATTTGAAGAAATAAATGGCTGGGAACTTTCTGAATTTGTCCTTCAGATTCAAGAAGCTAAATGAATCTTGAACAAAATAAATCCAAAGAAGTCCATTTAAAAAAACTTAAAAAGCAATGACACAATGTGATTATAAACATCAAGTGATATTCTGCTTTTCTGTTATGACACAATAAGGAGTAGTGGGGACTGTGGTGAACTGGAGAGTACACATGTGTCATCTACAGCGGCAGCTCCTGTTCAGCCCCAGCTACTTATACAGGTGGAAATTCAGACCTGATTTTTTTGTGTGTGAAATTTTAAGTGTAAGCACCTAATTATTTTATTTACATTTTATGTCAGTATGCCAGTTTTGTAGCAAGAGGAAGTAGTGACTTTGGAACGAGACCTGAGTTTGAATCCTTACTCTACTGTAAAATCTTGGACAAATTCATAAACCCTGAGCATCTGGGTCCTCATCTATAAAATATTTTAGTAAAGAGTCTAAGCCATTTAAAATTTTTTTAATGTGGACAGATTTTAAGCCTCACCCTTCCCTCTCCCACTCTGTCCCACATCTGGGAAAGCTAGTAAGAAAGCCAAGGTGCTCCCTCCTTTGGTGCCCATAGAAGGTTCACATCATGCAAGCCTCTGCCTCTGAGTAGAAACCTTCACAGGAACCCACCCCTGAACGCAATAAAAATCCCAAGCCAGTCTCCTTTCCCCACTCTCTCAAGAGATTTTCAAACCAGCTTGGGAAGCCTGCCTTTCTGTCCCCAGAAGCCTCATTATTTAACTAATAAACCTTTTAATGACCTCTTGGTGTATGTATGTGTCATTATTAGCCTCTATATCTAGACAAAATTTGGGGTCAAGTTCTACCCTGTATCTGTAGGCTGCCACAACAAATAGAAATTATAATATTTACCCTGTAAAGTTCCTGGAAAGAGTAAATAATGTCTGAAAAATCCCCTGGCCACAATACATGCTCAACAAATAGCAATTACCATAGTGACAAGTATTAATGACTAGAAGTTTCCCGAGGCCCTTTCTTTTCTTCAATAACAGGCAAGCATTCCTATGGCTCCCAGGCCTAGGGACTGTATAGAAGCGAGACGGGCCACTAGGGATTATAACTGGTATGGCTTCCTTGCAAACCTTTTGATATGTTCCCAGTTAATGTCCTCAAACTTGCTCTGGTAAACTCATTCAGAATATCTAAAGAAATTATGAAACAAAACTGACCCACAGATGGGTTTTGTTTGGCCCACACAGTGTTTTTTAAAATATTTTTGTATTAGCTGCCAATATTTTAAAATCAGGAGATGTCATATAAAAATCTGATTTTCTAATTCTCTTGAAAATTTGGAAGACCTGTCATCACTGTATACATATTCCTACTTGTTGAATAGTAGCTGCCACTTTTAAGTGGAGTGTGAGCTCTCCATTCCACTTGAATTCCCCCATTCCATATCTGGAAATGATATGGTTGCTAAGGTCCAATGTCAAATGCCATTTGTATTTATAGTTTAACTGTTGATTTTTCTAATAATTGAGAATTATTTTTCTACACGTTTATATACCAAAAGTAGGAAATTAAAGATAAGAGCAAGAGGGTAACATTTTTCAAGAAAAATAGAAAAGCCATTAAACCCAGCCTGCTATACTCAATGATATAACCTTCCTGGCCCCCATAACCACCACGAGGATGTCTGTTTTATTCCTTCATTTACAAATAAAGATCCCCAGATTTACTGAGGAAGATATACAAAGTTTTAATTCTCTATTGCATATTGAGATTTCAGGAGGTACTTGTAAGCTAAATGGTTAGTAGAGCCAATGATTTTGTTTGTTTGTTTTTTAATGAGTTATCAGAGAAGCTCAAGGTTATTTTCTATGTATGATTAGGCTATAATTCAAACAGATGATCCGATGGGCATTAGTGATATAAAAGTTTCCTTCAATATGTATTTAATTACTGTACACATCAACTGTTTTGAGATGCCTCAAAAGGATGAAATGTAAATTCTTTTCATTATTCTTTGGACACTTGATTTATGGTTTAATTTTACTTAATCCATTACTCAACACCTAAACATATATTCGCTATACTGTTTCATTTTGTATCAAATTTTGGACAGAAGGAAGTTTCATATGAAAAATGGAAAATTTAAGATTCTTAGATTTCTGATCCAAGGGATATAACTTTCCAGGTGCTGCAGGAAAGCTCCAAGTCAAGACTTGTCTGAAATATGACTTCCAACAGCCTGCTATGATGGATGGAATTCTGCATCCCAGTCTTTCTTTCAGATTAAAACATAGAAGTTACCTACAAAATGTAAACCTAACTTTAGGAATCAATGGGTACCCTTTCAGAATAATACATCTTAAATTGATATGACCTAGAACCTGTTGGATAGCAATTTTTGATGTGGATTCTGGGCAGAGCCAAAAAATGAGATTTTAAATCTAGAATTCTACGGTTAAGAAAAACCATAAAAGTCATCTAGTCCAGCTTCTTTCTAAATGCAGTTGCTGCTGGAGAGTAGGTTCTTGTCACAGGAAGAATTCAGAGATGAGACACAGAGGTCAAGAAAGTAAAGTGAGGATTTATTAAGTGATAGGTCACTCTCAAAGGGAGGGCAGGCAGGTTTAGATGAGTAGCTACACTGAGTTTCTTTGGCAAGTTGGTTACAAAGAGTGTAAAAATGAATGAGTGGAGTATTCATTGCAGAGGGAGAGGTTTGGGGTTGTATTCCTTGATTTCCATTCCAGCTCCGCCTTCCCAAGGTGGGGAGGGATCTCTGTCTTTATTTAGTCATAATCAGAAGTGTCATAGTGTCATAGCATGATGGGTACTTCTAATCTGCAAGGCTAATTTTACTGTAAGGACGGCATAATTAGCAAAAGGTTACATTCTGATGCCAGAGATTCCTATCTTTTCCCTTGTTTCTTTGTCTGCCTGCAGGACACTTACTACCTCAAAATGTGTGGTTTCCTATCAGTCCAGAGGTTCCTGCTTTTCTTTGTCTATCCAAGGACCCATTGTTCTACCCATTGTTCACAAGAAGTGTGGTTTCCTGCCATTTGTCCATGCCCCAATTTCTCTGCTCATATCTAGCTATCTGCCCGCTCTAACACAGGTATTTTGTCTCTATAGCATACCTAAAATGGGGCCAACAAAGCCTCCACACACTGTTTCAACACCTCCAGTGCAGAAAGCCTGCTGCTTCAAGAAATACTCCCATTCCATTGTTTTCAACTCTAATCATCAGGGGGTTTTTTTCCCCCTCTATTGAGGTAAAATACAGTTCTGTCTATGTTCCATTCACTGACTATTTCAAAATTTTGGAAAAACAACAACAAAAAAAACAAGCCTCACTTAAAATAATTTCCATATGAGAGTTTACTCCTATGTTTTTATTTCTTATTTTATCTTCTTATTGTAGTTGATTTACAACATTATATTAGTTTCAGAGCAGAGTAATTTGATATTTTATAGGTTATACTCCATACAAAGTTATTATAAAATATTGACTATATTCCCTGTGCTGTACATTACATCCCCAAAACTTATTTCTTTCAAACTTAGTAGTCTGTAGCTCTTAATCCCCTTTTCCTACTTTGACATTCCCTTTACCCTCTCCCCTCTGGTAACCACTAGTTTGTTCTCTGTTATCTGTGAGTCTGTTTATGTTTTAATTATTTGTTTATTTAATTTTATATATTCCACATATAAGTGAAAACATACACTATTTGTCTTTCTCCATCTGATTTATTTCACTAAGCATTATACCTTCCAGGTCCACCCATGTTGTTACAAATGGCAAAATTTCACTTTTGTGGCTGAGTAATATTCCATTTATATGTATATATATATGTACATGTACATATATATATACACACACACACATATACACACATACATACATGATATTAAGTTGTATGAGTTCTTTATTCTGGATATTAATCAATTATTGGACATATCATTTGCAAATATCTTCTCCCATTTAGTAGGTTGCCTTTTTGTTTTGTTGAAGGTTTCCTTTGCTGTGTGAAAGCTTCTAAGTCAATAAGTGGTATTGGGAAAACCAGACAGTTACATATAAAAGAATGAAACTAGAACATTTTCTTACATAATATACAAAACTAAACTCAAAATGTATTAAAGACCTAAATTATAAGACCTGAAAGCATAAAACTCCTAGAAGAAAACATAGTCAGTATACTCTTTGACATTGGTCTTACCAATAGTTTTTTTGGATCTGTCTCCTCAGGCAAGGGAAACAAAAGCAAAAATAAACAAGTGGGACATAATAATATTCCTGTGTTTTTAAATAAGCATGACATTAAACTGACTAGAAGTAGCCAGAGTCATATTTGTACCCCTCCCCCATTTTCCTTATGATTAATTTTCAAAGTATAGGAAGATACCTTTTCTCAATGAGCTTCTTAGAGAATAGAATGAGTTTGAGTCAAGTGCAAGTCAAATAATCAGGTGATCAAAGGAGGAAAAAATTCAGTAGTTTGAAATCCTAGGCTATTAACAGTTTTTTATTCTTGACTGGGTTACAAGTGGCGATAATTATTTCTTCATGAACAAATCTGAGGATTGAGCAAGACTGCTGAGATTAAGAAATGGGAAATTGCTTACAGCAATCATTATTTCATCATGATTAACCAAAAACTAATGGGTTTGGTTTTTAAGTAGCACTTAGGTTTTTCTGTTGTAATTTCCTACTTAATTATAAGGATTAGTGTGAAAGCATACCTATGAGTTATGGCTTCAGCCTACTGAAAATGCTTACATATATCCATATACTGAGATCTCTGAGCTTGCCATGAAACATCCTGCCAAGAGCTGCTGACAACATTTTCCAATAGACCTCTCCGGGTCATGCCACCAATTACGTGCTTTGCATAAATCTCATGTTGCTTAAACCTTCTGGATAATCAGAATAAAATGACAAATCTGTTTCCATTAATTAAATGTATTATCAAAACGTTGCACTAGGAATGCAATATATTTTGTCTTTTTCTTTTACTAGACACAAGGTAAGAGAATTAAAAGGAGGGAATTGGCTTGTGGGAATGAATTTCCCCACTGAGTGATTTTAAATAAATCAATCTTTGGACTCAATTTTCATTTACTGTGTGAACACATTATTATTGACAAAAAGAGATAAATGACAATTATACACACACCCCAAACTATTTTCAGTGACAAAATTTTCAAATTTGTCAATGAGTAGTATAAACAATTTTTATATCCACCTGTATAATAATCTGTTAAGTCATTAATGTCTGATTTCTACAGAAGGATTTACCAAAGATTAATTCATTAGCAAGGAATAACAAATCAATTGGGATTTGATGAGAAGGATAGCTGACTCTTGTGCATGGGTACATTTCTTATACTTCTCGTATGAATGACATTTGTTTTCAATTATAAGTCATCTTCTGCTTTATAACCTTTAAAAACATAAGCTTACCAAATGAACACAAGCCTAATTTACTGGCCTTCTCCTAGAAGATTTTTTTATACACAGGTTGAATTGAAATGGCAATATTTAGCTCAGATAAAAGCTGTAGGCTAACCATAGCTAAATGATTTCCGGATATCAAAAGACCAGACCTAGACTTAGACTTAGCTGGAGTGGGTGACCATGGACAGGTATTTCCAACTTTCTAGATCCCTTCAGTTCACCAGCTTTAAAATGATTGAAGAGTCTCTAAGGTTCCTTCCAATTTGAATACTTACTCAAGATCTTTACCCTAGGTATTGAACATGCCTGGTCACTAACTAATGTCTAGCTTATGTTCCGTAATTGTTAGCAAATCAGTTTTGACTGTACTAACTAATCTTTGAAACACCTAACCAAACAGCTTTTAAAACCAGCAACTAACTATAAACTTATTTTATCAGCTTTTTGGGCCTTAGAAAAAGTACCATTTGGGGTTACATCTATATAACAAAACTGAAACAATTTGGTTGTAAAAGAAGGAAAGAATGGAGCACTTTAAAGATAATCAAACTATTTTTAAAGAAGATTAAAGTTACAACCAAATTAAGATAATCATCCTCACCCCTGAATCTCCTTAGGGTTACACTCCTAAATTTGCTGTCCTATTGGTTAGTGGCTGGAATTGATAGATAGGTGTGGCCAATGCCACAAGGGAAGCTTTCTATAAACAGAATTACTGGCTTTGAAAACAGAGCTATTAACCTTAAGCATCTTTAATTGCCCACCAATTAAGAATAAGCACCCTTAAGCTCCCAGTGATTAACCTTTATTACCCCAAGTTGTTCCCATAGGCTTGCCTACTTACTTAAAGACAAAATAGCAGAATGACAGACTTTAATAGTGTTAACATTGTCATAGTGTATTTTGGTTCCATTGATGTAAAACAAAATTTATTGCCCTTAGAAATGTGTTGATCGCAACAGTGAGTAAAAATGTCCTAAGATATCTGAAATGTTTGAGTCAGGGTTCTGGGCAAAACTAGCTTTAGAGGAAATAGTCTCTTGGCTGGTATAACTAGAAAAGCAATAGACTAAAAGCCAAGAGACCTAGATTTTAGATCCAATTCAGTATGAGGAAGATGAATAAGGAGTCACTGAAATTCTGGACTGTTGTATTAGATAATCCCTAATGTCCTCTTGAGCTGTAATCGTCTATGAGTCTCTGCTTCTGTGATGAGCTAACAGGTACAAGTTCAGACAAGCCATTTTATTTGGGTACAAAATGATGAAGACAGGTATGCTCGATTACTCTTCTGATTGCATTTGGACATTAGCCAATTCCAAGACTATAAGCTGAGCTGTATATCCCCAGAAGTTAAAGCACAGGACTCCAGCAACATAACAGAAAATTTCTAACATTTGTTGTCCTTTTATAGGTTTGGATTTATACATCTAAAACTTTTGAAATAATTTCAACGTAGTTGTACACATGCTATTGAGGAAGATGCTACCAGGCAGAGATTGGTACCAGAGGAGAAGTTCATGGGCTTCCCATAGAGAAGTAAGGAGTAAGGCCTCCCATGGCTGGGGAAAAGACAGATGTATCACCAATTATAATACAATGTTCTGCCCAATAATCATTTTTTCTATAATAGAGAAAACAATTTCATAGCAAAGAAAAACCATTTACTAATCACCATATTAATAAGAGTAAGTGTTTACAAATTATTATATTGGTAAGAACAGATTTTTAAAAATATTGATTCTGTGCCAGAGGCAGAATAACTTGAAAAGGCCATTTGGGTATAAAAGGGTAAATATGAAATAGGCCTGACAATTAGTAACAGTATAAAAAGGGTACTAAATTGCTCTGAATGAGACAGCGGGGAATGTTGTCTATATATTTACTCTTGGGAAGAGAAGGTGAACAGTCTAAAGAGAACAGAGGAAGTAGAAGGAAGAATACACAAGGTGGGAGGCTGAAGCCTGAGATTATCTGAAAAAGCTAAGGAATTCTTTAAGAAAAGAGTTATAAGTAACTCAATTTAAAATCCCTTCCAGTTCTGAAATGAGACACCCCTTCATCCCTACAATCCTCCAGAAAATTTTGCTACAAAGGCAATATCTGAGCGTTGTCTGGATGGAAATCAAGGAAAAGGAACTGAGCTTCAAATCTGAGCCAGCGTGGAGCTGGCTTAAGAAAGACATGTAAGATATAGAGTGGAGAACAAAATCTAGACAGAAGCCAGAAATCAGAGGCAAAAATACCAGAGAAACTGTCATTATTTTTTTCTATCCAAGTATCCCTTCTCAGATGCTGGTACCCTAACCTTACCTTAATTTGAGGAAATTGCCTCTCCCCAATTTCTCGTGGTACTTTTGATTTAGTCACATTATCCCACCTCACTCCACATGACCACAGGGGTGGTCTGTGACCCTGGCTAGGTCAGTCACAATTTCACTTTCTCGGTCTATCGGTTCTGATCCAAGGGGTGGCCCACATAGCACCAGTTAGAGAACTTCCTTTAATTAAGAAATCTCAGATGGCAGGTGGAACTAACCTTACCTAGAAATTATTTTTGTGGTAAAATATAAATAACATATAATTTACCATTTTAACCACCTTTGAGTGTACATTTCAGTGGAATTAAGTACATTCATATTGTTGTGGAACCATCACCACCAACCCTCTCCAGAACTTGTTTCGTCATCCCAGACTGAAACTCCATACCTATTAAACAATAAGCTTCATCCTCCCTCCACCCAGGCTGTGGTAACCACTAGTCTACTTTCTGTCTCTGAATTTTACTACTCTAGGTACCTCATGTATATGGAATCATACAATATTTGTCCTTTTGTGTCTGGCTTATTTCAGTCAGCAAAACGTTTTCAAGATTCATGCATGCTAAAGCATATAACAGAATTCTTTCCTTTATTTTCACCATGGTAAATATACATAACATAAAATTTACCATTTTAACCACTTCAAGTGTACAGTTCAGAAACATTAAATACATTTGCATTGTTGTGCAATCATCAACACCATCAATCTCCAGAAAATGTTCATCTTCCCAAACAGAAATCCCTATTAAAAAACAACCCTCCTTTTCCTACCCCCAACCTAGCAACAATCATATTTACTGCCTCTATGAATCTGACTACTCTAGGTATCTCATATAAGAAAAATCATGCAATGTTTGCTCTTTCATGACTGGCTTATTTCACTTAGTATAATGTCTTCAAGGCTCATCCATGTTGCAGCATGTATCAAAATTTCCTTCTTTTTAAAAGCTAAATAAAATTCCATTACATGTATACACTACTTTTTGTTTATCCATTCATCCATCAATGGACACTTAAATTGTTTCCATCTTTTAGCTATTGTGAATAATGCTGCTATGAATGAACATGGGTGTGAAAATATCTGAGTTAGAAAGTGTTTCCTCCACATCTGTTTTTAAAAAGGGAGTTTGAGAAGAAATGGTATTACTAGTTCTTCTTAGTTAAAGTCTTTTCTTTTTTATTGATCAGACTTGATAGTTTTGTCAATATTGTTGATCATTTGAAAAAAAGGAACTTTCAGTGTTGCTGATTTCTCTTTTGTTTTTCCTATTCTCAATTTCATTTATTTCTGCTATCATCTTTATTATTTCCTTCCTTTTGCTTACTTTGAGTTTATTTTGCTTGTTTTTAATTCCTGAAGTTGTAAAACTATGTTATTGATTTAATATCTTCTTTATTTTTTAATACAGGTGTTTACAAGAATCAATTTCCTTTTAAAAACTGCTTAAATCACATTCTATAAGTTTTGGTATGTTGTGTTTTCATTTTCATTCATCTAAAAGTGTTACTCTATTTTCTCTGTTATTTCTTCTTTAACCCTTGGTTATTTATGAGTGTGTTTTTTTTTATTTACACATATCTGTGAATTTACCAAATTTATTTCTTTTGTTGATTTCTACTTTCATTCCACTGTTGTTGAAGAACATGATTTATGTGAGCTAATGCCTTATAAATATACTGAGACTTGTTTTATGGCCTAAACATATGGTCAGTCTTCAAGAATGTTCCACATGCACTTGAAAACAATGTGAGTTCTGTTCTTGTTAGGTGGAGTGATCTTTAGGTATCTGCTTATGTCTGCTTGGTTCAAGTCTTCAATTTGCTTTTGATCCTCTGCCTAGATGTTCCATGCATTATTAAAAGTGGGATACTGAAGCCCTCAACATTATAAATCACCTATTTCTCCCATCAATTCTGTCTGGTTTTGTTTCATGAATTTGGGGACTTTGTTGTTAGATGCACATGTTTACAATTGTTATATGTTTTTTTTATAATTTTTATATCTTATTGAAGCATTGACACGTTTATCATTCTAAAATATTCTCCTTTATCTCTATTAACTTTTTTCTAAAGTTCATTTTGTCTATATTGATAGAGTCACTCCAGCTCTCTTCTGGTTAATGTTTTCATGGTATTATTTTTTTCCATCCTTTTACTTTAATCTGTTTGTGTTTTTGAATCTAAAGTGTGTCTTTCATAGACAGCATATAGTTGAATCCTGTATTTTGCCCATTCTGCCAGTATCTGCCTTTTAATTGAAGTTTTAATCCATGTTCATTTAATGAATGTGTTTTACTGATGAATTAGGATTTACATTTGCCATTTTGCTACTTGTTTTCTATAAGTCTTGTATTTTATCATCTTTTATTTCTCTCTTCCTCCGTTATTACCATCTTTTGTGATGAATAGATATTTTCTAGTGTGCCATTTGAATTTCCTTCTTCAAATATATATTTTTTTACTTTCTTTCTTAGTGGTTGTTTTATAGGTATTATAATCAGCATGTTAATAATACCAACCTAGTTCATATTAATACCAAGTTAGTATCAATTGTATACAAAAACTTTACTAGTATTCTTTATACTGTTACTCTCATACAAATTAAATCTTTATGTATTGTGTGTCCATCAACACAGATTTACGATTGTTGCTTTATGTAGTTATGTTTCAAATTAGAAGAAAAAAGGAGTTCCAAAAAAATCCATTGTATTATCACTTATATTTACCCACATAGTTACCTCTTCTAGTGATATTTATTTATTCATGTGGATTTTAGTTTCCCTTGAGGGCCACTTTATTTCAGCCTGAAGGACTTACTTTAGTATTTCTTATACGATAGATGTTCTAGACACAGATTCTATTAGTTTTGTTTACCTGAGAATGTCTTAAATTCTTTTTTTATTTTTAAGGATAGTTTTGCTGAGCTCTTAGTTACAGTTTTTTTTTTCTTTCAGCCCTTTGAAAATATATCATCCTACTGCCTTCTGGTGTACATGGTTTATAATGAGAAATTAGTTGTTAACTTTATGGAGGGTCCCATTTATGGAAGGAGCTGCTTCTCTCTTGAAGCTTTCAAGAATCTCCCTTTGCCTTTGTCTTTTGACAGTATGACTATGATGTGTCCAGGTATGGATCTCTTTGAGTTTATTCTCCTGTAAGCTCACTGAACTCCTTGAATGTATAGATTAATGTTTTTCATCACATTTGGGAAGTTTTCAGCCATTTTCCTTCAAATATTCTTTCTCCCTCTTTCATTCTCTCATCTCCATTTGGACTTACATTATGCATATTTTAGTATACTTTATAGTGTCCCATAGGTCACTTATGCACTGTTTATTTTTATTCATTCTTATTTCTTTCTATTCCTCAGGTTGGATAACCTACCTCAATTTTCCTGCTTGTACTGTTTTGTCAAAAATGCTGTTGAGATTCTATAGCGAATTTTTTTTTTTTAATTTCAGCTGTTGTTACTTTTCAACTCTGGAAATCCTTTTAAGTTCTCTTTATTCCTAATTTATATTTCCTTATTGGTATTCTCTATTTGGTGAGACATTGTTCTCATATTTTCCTTTAGTTCTTTAAACAGGATTTCTTATAATTCTTTAAGTATAGTTTAAATTGCTGATTTAAAGTGTTTGTGTAACTAAAGTAACCAGAGGAAGAAGAACAAACAAAACTGAAATTTAGTAGAAGGAAGATCAGAGCAGAAGTGAATGAAATAGAGACTAAAAAAAAAAAAAAAAATAGAAAAGATCAATTAAACTAAATCCTGGTTCTTTGAAAAGATAAACAAAATTGATAAACCTTTAGCCAGACTCATCAAGAAAAAAAGGGAGAGGGCCCAAATCAATAAAATCAGAAATGAAAAATAAGTTAAAACTGACACCACAGAAATACAAAGGATCATGAGAGATTACTATGAACAACTATTTGCCATTAAAATGGACAACCCATAAGAAATGGACAAATTCCTAGAAAGGTACAATCTCCTAAGACCAGGAAGAAATAGAAAATATGAACAGATCAACTACCAATAATGAAATTGAATCAGTAATTTTAAACCTCCAAACAAACAGAAGTCCAGGACCAGATGGCTTTACAGGTGCATTCTACCAAATATTTAGAGAAGAGCTAATGTCTATCCTTCTGAAACTTTTCCAAAAAATTTCTGAACTCAATCTGTGAGGCCACAATTACCCTGATACCAAAACCAGATAAAGATATTACAAAAAAAAGAAAGAAAATTACAGGCCAATACCACTGATGAACATAGATGCAAAAATACTCAACCAAATACTAGCAGACCAAATCCAACAATACAGTAAAAGAATCATATACCATGATCTAGTGGGGCTTATCCCAGGGATGCAAGGATTTTTTAATACCTACATTAACAAGTTGAAGAATAAAAACCATATGGCCACATCAATAGAAGCAGAAAAAGCTTTTAAAATTCAACATCCATTTATGATACCAAAAAAAAAAAAAAAAAAACCAACCCTCTCCAGAGAGTGGGCATAGAGAGAACACACCTCAACACAGTAAAGACCATATATGACAAACCCACATCTGACATCATATTCAACAGTGAAAAGCTGAAAGCATTTCCTCCAAGATCAGGAACAAGATAAGGATGATCACTCTTGCCACTTTTATTCAACATAGTTTTGGAAGTCCTAGCCATAGAAATTACAGAAGACAAACAAATAAAAGGAATCCAATTTTGAAAGGAAGAAGTAAAACTGTCACCATTTGCAGATGACAAAATACTATACATAGGGAATCCTAAAGATGCCACCAGAAAATTACTAGAGCTCATCAATGAATTTTGTAAAATTGCAGGATACAAAATTAATGTACAGAAATCTGTTGCATTTCTATACACTAACAACAAAGCATCAGAAAGGGAAATTAAGAAAGCAATCTCATTTGCTATCACATCAAAAATAATAAAATGCCTAGGAATAAACCTACCTAAGGAGGAAAAGACCTGTACTCCAAAAACTGTAAGACACTGATGAAAGTAATTGAAAAAGACACAAACAAATGGAAAGATATACTGTGTTCTTGGATTGGAAGAATCAAGATTGTTAAAATAACCATACTACCCAAGGCAATCTACAGATTCAAAGCAATCTCTATCAAAATACCAATGGCATTCACAGAACTGGAACAAATAGTTTAAAACTTTATATGGAAATACAAAAGACTCTGAATAGCCAAAATAATCTTGAGAAAGACCAGAGTTGGAGGAATCATGTTCCCTGACTTCAGACTATACCATAAAGCTACAGTAATCGAAACAGCATGGTTCTGGCACAAAAACAGACACACATATCAATGGAACAGGAATTGAGAACCCAGAAATTAACCCACACACTTATAGTTAATTAATCTATGACAAAGGAGGCAAGAATATACAATAAAGAAAAGATAGTCTCTTCAATAAGTGGTGCTGGCTGGGAAAACCAGACAGATACATGTAAAAGAATGAAATTAGAACATTCTCTAATACTATACAAAAATAAATTCATAATGGACTAAAGATCTAAATGTAAGACTGGATTCTATAAAATTCCTAAAGGAAAACATAGACAGAACACTCTTTAACATAAATTGCAGCAATAATTTTTTAGATCTGTCTCCTAAAGGAAATAAAAGCAAAAATAAACAAATGGGACCTAATTAAACTCAAAAACTTTTGCACAATAAAGGAAACCATCAAGAAAACAAAAGACAACCTGCTGAATGGGAGAAGGCATTTGCAAATGATTTGACTGATAAGGGATTCATATCCAACATATATAAACAGCTCATATAATTCAACAACAACAAAAAACCAAACAACCCAATTAAAAAATAGGCAGAAGAACTGAATAAACATTTTTCCAAATAGGAAATACAGATGGCCAACAGGCACATGAAAAGATGCTCAACAAAACTAATCATCAGGGAAATGCAAGTCAAAACCATAATGAAGTATTACCTCACACCTGTCAGAATGGCTATCATCAAAAAGAACACAACAAATATTGGCAAGGATGTGGAGAAAAGGGAACCCCTGTACAATGTTGGTGGGAATGTAAATTGGTGAAGCCACTGTGGAAAATAGTGTCAGGGTTTCTCAAAAAACTAAAAACAAAACTACCATATGACTCAGCCATACCACTCCTGGGTACATATTAAAAACAAAACAAAGCAAAACAGAAAAACACTAATTTGAAAAAATACATGTATCCCAATATTCATAACAGCATTATTTACAATTGCCAACATATGGAAACAACTGAAGTGTCCACAAACAGATGAATGGATAAAGATGTGGTATGTGTGTGTGTGTGTGTGTGTGTGTGTGAGTGTGTGTAATGGAATACTACGCAGCTATTAAAACAGAAATTTTGCCATTTGCAGCAACGTGGATGAACTTGGAGGGCATTATGCTAAGTGAAATAAGTCATACAGAGAAAGACATACTGGATGACATCACTTATATGTGGAATCTAGAAAATACAACAAACTAGTGAATATAACAAAAAAGAAGCTGACTCACAGATATAGAGAACAAGCTAGTGGTTACCAGTTGGTGGCAGGGAGCAATATTAGAGTGGGGCAGTGGGAGGCACAAACTATTGGGTGTAAAACAGGCTCAAGGATGTATTGCACAACCCAAGGAATATAGCCAATATTTTGTAGTAACTGTAAATGGAAAGTAACCTTTAAAATTATATTAAAAGTTTTAAACAATTAAGTAAAAACTTAAAAGTATGTAGCAATTTCAAGATCTGGTATAGTTTCTATTGAGTGCTTTCATTCCTGTGTATAGGCTACTCTTTCTTGTTTCTTTGCATGTCTTGTAATTTTTTGTTGAAAACTGGACATTTTGAATATTATAACATGGCAACTCTAAAAATCAGATTTAGTTCCTTCCCAAGGGTTTTGATATTGTAGCTGTCATGTTGTTTTTGTTTTATTTTGAATTATCTGAACTAGTTCTGTCAATTCTGTATTCTTTGTCATATGTGGCTACTGATATTTCTGCTTGGTTAGCTAAGTGGTCAAATCATGATTATATAGAGATTTCCTTAAAAGCCTGGAACTAATGTCTCTTAGTTTTGCTGAGGGACTCTGTGTGCACATTTGGGGTTATTTTCAGCACTCAGCCAAATACTTCCACCTTAGTCTTCACTTTCTGCTTATGCAGACCCTTAAGATTAACCAGAGGTGAGAGATTAGGGCTGTCTCACTTCTTTCCTCGGCATGTTCACAGCCCTACCATGCTTGTGACCTTCTGGATTCCCAGGAATATGTCAGAGATTTTCAAAGCCTCCTATAGATATTTCATTTCTCAACTTTTCCTTTTAAGCTTTTGATTAGCATATTGTTCAATCCAACTGTTATCCACTGCTCTAGCCAGCCATGACGTTCAAAAATTTCTTCTAATTATTTTCCACAAACATAGCTGGGTAAAAGACCACTTTCACTGGGAGAGATCTGAGTCAGATCACAAAGTCAGCTTTGTGAGTGGTGTCTTCCAGGGAACCTCCAGATAAATGAAGTAATGTCAATTCTTTGGAAATGAGGCTCTAATCCCATTATGCTACCTCTACTACAACTAAGCTGTGATTGCAAGTCATTGGTTTCAAGGCTACCACAGAGTCAGAGAGGATGGGATGGCAATAAGGCAAATTAAAATGCAACAAAGCTCATTGTTCTTGTGGAGATTCAGCAATTTTCTTGAATAAATGCACTCTGAATTACTACATATCTTTGATTAATTCCCAGAGTGTAATAAAAGTTGATTTGGACAATTTTTGTCAAAGTTCTTATTGATTTTGTGAAGAAAAGAATTTTTGGAGGTCCTCACTCTCCTACTTTTGCTGACATCACTCAAGATTCAGATATTAGAAACACCTATCACTGATAGAGCTATACGCACCTCTGTAAAGCCCCACTGAGTTTTACTTTTATTGTGCTCTCAGGCCCTGTAAGTCCTTGTGCATATTCTCAGTCATGCCAGCTAGCAAAGCTAGAAGTAATAGCTTGATTTTCTTAATGTTTATTATATGTTTTGTTAACTGAAAGGCCAATGATTAGATGTAGCTAAAGACAGAAAGAAGACTGGTGAAAATAAAGTAACAGGTATCTGAGTACCTCTGGAGCCTACAAAAGTAGGCATCTATATATTTGAATGTTCCCCAAAGCACCTGCTGCCAATAGTCATCCATCATAAAAGTTATCAGAGGAAAGGAGAAGAAATCTACATGGACACTGTTGATAACAGAGAATGACAGACAAATATATTGACAAAATAATTTTGCTATCTCTCCCTTTGAACATTTAGAATGATTAACGGTATTCATATGTGCATCCTTTCTCTGAACTTCTGCAAAGTGGTGTAACTACGAACATTCTTTTAGCAGATGATCTATAGCTAGTTGAGGGCTCAAAATCTTAGTAAGCCAATGCATAATACAGTCCTCTTGGCCACTGATTTTCTTTCTCCATTTCTTTCTCTCTTTCCTTCCCCCGGGTTCTTGTTTGATAGCTGGGAAGCTGCAATGATATTGAGTAAACTGAACACCCCTACCCTACCAGTTGAAGTAATCTTAAAATAGCCACAAACGGTATATCACCACAAAATGCTGCTTGAACTAAATCTCCCAGCTCACTTCCTACTCAGAAAGAGTAGTGGGAAGAAAACATTAATAAGAATATATCTCAGTTATCACCTATTCAATATTTCTGCCTACAAATACAAGGAATTTTATAGGGTAATGTTTATAACAGTGAACGACTGATAATTTCATCCTAGGTGGTCCCAATTAACAAGAATATTCTGGACAATCATTTACTTGTATTTAATAAGATGTCAGCCTTTACTCATGCCATTTGAAAACCATGAATAAGTGATAATGTTACACATTTCAGAGCGAGAACCTATGCTCCAGTAAAACTTTTTAATCACATATAATAAAGCATTTAACTTAATCTAAGAAATTATTTTCCTTTTCATTTGACATACAGACAGAACCTAGGTTAAAGTACTTTCTAATTGCCTTTATTTATTTATTTTTTGCTTGGAGATATTAGATGCTGTTTGTTTTATAATTATTTTCATTAATGACTCTGTTATTTTTCAATTTACTCATTTGGAGGCTGAAACAGGAAAGAGAATGCTAGCAAGTTAAAAGAATAGAGTCAAGTGATTTTAATCGACAACATGGACACCTATAAGTAAACTATCTGGAGTTGACTGTACTTGAAATGTCCTTATAAAAAGCCACTACTTTGAATAGCTCTTGATTTTCTCTTTAAACAAGAGAGAATTTCAAGAAGGGGCTCGAGGAGATTGGAAGAGAAATGTGTGTTGACAGATGGGTGAGCCTTCCAGTGCTCTGCTGCCAGGTAAAATGAGTCCACTGGAGTTGCAATCCGTTTCTTCCACAGCTGCGAGGCGGCTGGAGGCACATTTCACTACTTGTTAGTGCAGACCCAGTCCATTTGGAAACTGTCACGGGAAATAACAATTTGACGTTTAATAATTCATTCGTTGCTAAAGCCAATATTTTGGAATGGTATGTGAGGCATCTCGCATTTAATAGCAAGAGCTTGAGCTATTGCTGGCAAGGTCATAACAACTTACTGGTTTTTGAGGCTTGGAATTTAATAGTACAAAAAAAAAAAGATGGTTCTTTATATATACATGACAACTCAAGGAAAATTTTGCTCTTTTAGTTCTGTAAAAAGGTGAAAACTTCCTTTTAAGAATTAACAATGTGTTAGTGAAAATGCACAGAGTTTATGGACTACTTCTTTCCTTCAGCATACTTGTAGAAAGTATGAGCATACATGTAGAAAGGGTGAAAATTACTCACGTGACGAAGACTGGACAAGAGGGGGTTAATTAAAATATTCACTGTGCCAAGGGCTTTATATGTATTATATCATTTAATCTTCAAAACAAACTTGTGATATTGGTATTACTTCCATTTCACAGGTAAATAAAATGAGGTTGGAAAAACACCAATTTAGTTGCAAAAGATGACACAACATTAGTGAATTAACTGGATTCAAAGACAGGTTTGCTTAATTCCAAAGCCTGTACAACTTTCATTATATCATGCTATTTTCCCAAACACTGTAGGCTTATATTATCCAAGATTAATTATCATTGAGAAAGTTTTGATGATTTAAAAAAGAATACATTTCAAAAAGGATAAAAGAGAAGAACATCATTTCAGCCCCTTATGAATGTATTCTTGTCTGTTACTGCTTTATACCAGTTAAAAAGAAAATAAAAAAACCTTAAACAGCACACTGTGTGAGCTAGAATTCTCCAAATTTTGGTCCATACAACATTGGAACTGAGGGATTTTTTTCAAGGATGATTATATGACAAAAGGGTTAAATTAGTTTGGCAAGATGCTGAGTTAAACAAAGTTAAGTAGATTTCTTCTATTTAACTTTAAACTTTCCCAAGCTTTTAAATGTTAATATGCATGGCAAAGTTCCAAGAGGCATTATGGAAACACAGGTTCCTAAATGTATCTTGCCACAGGAACTCACTTTACCAAATTCCTTCCACAGAACAGCAGCTTGAGAAATATTCTTCTCTGTTGTTTCAGTGATTAACACCTAGGATTAAGGAAGAAAAACAGGCTTGCTAAAAAAGAGGGGCAAGTGTTCGATCTCCTGGGAGGCAAGGAGATGTCTCCAAAAATGGAAGAGTTCAGGGAGTCTAAAGCTCCCTCTAACAAACTGTCTACTGTATAATTTTGCTTAGGGTTGACTGCACTTGAAGAAATAAGAAGGAAGCAGCACTTCTGAGGTCTGATCACCCAACACACAGTTTTATTTTTCTAGACTAATATGTGATGGCTAGCTCCAAATTGAGGTAGTGAATTTGTTTCCAAGGCTATTTCAATGGGACCAGTGACAACTCAGTAGCAATGTTTCCTATTGGTTTAGCATGTGACAAGAGCAACTAATAACTAAATGCAAGTGGCCAAGCCACAGAGAGTGCTGATAGCATTATGCCAACATGGACCAAAATGAATGAGTGTAGCCACCATTCTCTTACCAGTATCAGCCTTATGTATAGAGTAGATGGTTATTCAAATGTCAGGATTTGAGCCATCGTGCCCCCAAATATCTTCTCCCTCATACTTCCCCAAGATCATAGTGCCTATGATTCTTCCACTGAAGATCTATTCTTTGGGTTAAGTATTGCCCCTCTAGATATCCATTTATAAATTAAAACAATTTCAGAAGAGTAACATACGAAATTCCTTATCACAATTTATCAGATACTTTTCTTCTGTGATAAGATGAATGGGGTCCCACATATGGTGTTGGGCTGCACCCCAAAGGCCTGCAAGGCCTGTAATTTCCCAGCTTCAGGACTGAAGAAAGAGCCCAGAGTAAGTGACAGAGACAGCAATGCTTTCATGGATAGCAGGGAATCTATCTTACACGTCTGAAGCAAAGTCCTGGAGAGACTAACTAACTACCTCTCAATTTGACCATAGCTACTGAGCCAAATAAAAAATCAACAAAACAAAACAAACGAAAAGCACCTCCCTCTGCCCCTTCTTTTCCCTTTCTCAAATAGCCAGCAACTTCTATCGCTATGGAGAGAAAATCAGACCAGCAATCATGACACTCTGGTGCCAAGACCAATGTAGAAGGAGACATGAATCACAATGTCGATAAAAGTTCTGTCATAACTATCACTTGGAAAAGCCTTTCAAATACATATTTGGGGAGAGAATTAAGATCTATGGCATAAGTAAGGGCTAAAATATTTGACACTATGTATAAAGGTAATAAAGTTTTCCAAGGAAGACGAAATGAGTATGGACTGAAACCATAAGGGAAATTTACTGCAAGAGGGAAGAACTGAGCTGATTTTTTTCCTCCCCAAACCCAGAATGAGGTAGAGGAGCGATAGTTGTTTCATAGGATCAAGGAGACTTAGCAAATTGGTTTCATCTCTTGTGCTAATTCCAAAAAATAGATAGTGGCTGCTGGCTGCCTAGAGCACTGTGTTGAGAATGATGCTGAAAACTGCTTCCAGGCTTGGCATAAAAGAGTGCCATGATCAATTAAGTGATACCTGCCATGGGCTACAACCATCTTATCTGGGTATGGAAGCAAAAGCTCTCCAAGGACAATTTTGAGCTGATACTGATCAAACATCTGAACCCCACCTGGGCTAACATAAATCAATAGAATATATTCTCCACCACTGGGAAATTCTAATTTCCTACATTTACAGAATTTTGAATGGGGAATCTCCATAACCATCTCTCAGCATTACTTCTTTTAATAGGTAGGCAGGTGCCACTTTGCAACATGGAAATTTTTAATTTTCAGTTTAGTTGAGTTCAAGCCAGGTTTAATGGTTTAAAAAATAATTAACATGGGCTCAGATGAAAAAAAATTATGTATGCAGTGAGAATGTTAAAACACAGCCTGCTTAAATGTCTGAGAACTAAAAGGATCTACCTCCATTTGGTGCCAATTTCTGGCTCCACACCAGATGGGCCTACTAATGGCTGTGGTTCTGTGGGTTCTAAGAGGAACTGGAGGCAGAAAAGTTTCATCTTAATGCTTCTCCTCACTACCTTCAGCATGGCCCTTCTTGTAATTACATCTCCTCAAAAATCAAAGAACTGCAAGTCTTTTTCAGTATATCCTTGGTATTTATGAATTTAAAATTATATTTAAATATGTTGAGTGAGTTTTGCTTTAATCCCCAACAAATTGTCATGTTTCCCTTTAAGAGAACACTTTGCATTCTGTTGTCATAGCAACAAAATGTGCTAGTAGGCTGAAAAACTGACATTTCTCCCTGATTTTTATTATTCATGATGCAAGCACTGTTCCCCCATCACCTCCATCAGCACTAAAGGGTCTCTCCATTTAAATGTAAATTGACCATAAAAAGATAAAAGCCTCCAATTTTACTGGCCATGAAAAGTGTCTGTCTTTGCCATGCTTTTTTTTTTCCTTTCTTCTGTGCTTCTGATTCAATACTTCCATAAAGGAGACGCTTTTTAAAAGTTGAAAGGACATTTTCCATTCTACCAAAATGTAGAACCTTTCTTATGCACATAATAGGTCAAAAGAGAGAGGAAATTGTTCTTAACAACAGAGGGTATAACCCTCGCTAACATTTATACACATAAATTTACACTCTTCAAAGTATTTGCACAAACATCTTAACCAGCTGTCTCTCGTGAACTCTAAACATGCTCAAATTGCAGTGCCTTCCCAACAGTCTTCAAAACAAAGACACACACAACCAGCCTAATTCTGGTTTAGAAATGAAACATTCACACTTTCTTCAGGAGGAATATATAAACAGGTGGTTTTCTATGCATATAGGTCTTTGTGACACCAGAGAAGGTAGGCTTCCCTTTAACCTCATCAAACCACTCTTTCTTCAGACAATCTGTTCAGCACATTTCCTTCTTTCCAGAATATAGGATCCAACCCATTCTACAGTTGAATGTTATGAAACTGTGGAAGCTAATACATTCAGTGAACCTCGCTTCCTTTGTTCATTTCTATTTTTAGATTTTTTTAAGTAAACAAAGAATAAACCTTTTCTTTTCAGTGTTTATGGAAACTAATGGAGAGGGCTGAGAATTTGATCTGAACAGAAATGTATATTTATTGACAATTAAGTGAAGTAAGCCAGAAAGAGAAAAATGCCATATGATATCACTCATATGCGGAATCTAAAAAAAAAAGAAAAAGAAAAAAGAGGACACTAATGAACTCATCTACAAAACAGAAACAGACTTGCAGACATAGTAAACAATCTTATGGCTACCAGGGGAAAGGGGGTGGGAAGGGATAAATTTGGGCATTTGAGATTTGCAAATGTTAGCCACTATATATAAAAACAGATAAAGAACAAATTTCTTCCGTATAGCACAGGGAATTATATTCAGTATCTTGTAATAACCTTTAATGAAAAATATGAAAATGAATATATGTGTATACATATGTATATATATATATATATGCATGAGTGGGGACATTATGCTGTACACCAGAAATTGACACATCGTAACTGATTATGCTTCAAGAAAATTTTTTTTAAATGTATAGTTATTGAAAGATTAAATCATTGTATGAACTTGAAGAATGTTTTCTTGAAAGCTTTGGAAAATTTTTCCAAGGTTAACCCCAACTCCAAGCCATTAGAATTCTGAAGCACATTCATTATCAGTAGAGTGATCCTACAAATAGAAGGCTGTGGATAGGGAACAGAAATCGCCCTCATTTCTCCTAATTAGGGTGAAGACTTATCTAAATTCACAGACACACATTCTGCCTTAATAAGTAGAGTTTTAAAAAAAAATACTGTTTTTTCTTTCTTTTTTTTGTTGTTGTTTGTTATTGTTAATGCTTGTGTAGGACCTCAAATTTTATACTGGGAGCATCAATTATTATTCTAATTGGCAAGATGGTGTGGCAATATAGTTAGGTACTCTAGCAATAAAATCAGACACACCTAGGTTTGAGTCCTTGCTTTGCTACTCAGTAGCCATGTGATACCGGGAAGATAAAATATCTCTGGGCTTTAGTTTCCTCACCAGTAAAACATATCTTATATCAGTGTTAATTTATTCTTAAATTACCATTAAATTATCTTATTAAATAAGATAATATCTGGCATATAGTGTTTACTGGATGTTAGCTAATTTTATTACTATAGGAACAGTAGCTAAGCATGGGTATCCCCTGGAAAACTGCCATTTCCATCAAGTCCTTGATATGAGTTTGTTTATTGATATTTGCCCCCTTGATTTCCTCAAAAAATG
Organism: Camelus ferus; assembly: GCF_009834535.1. Classification (NCBI taxonomy): domain Eukaryota; kingdom Metazoa; phylum Chordata; class Mammalia; order Artiodactyla; family Camelidae; genus Camelus; species Camelus ferus. The sequence continues at coordinate 96,173,695 of NC_045732.1, read as the reverse complement.
GGGATAGAGAGACCATTATGGAGCAACCAAATCATCAAATCTGCCAGTGAATGACCCCACAACCACAGTCGTTTTATAGAATCAAAAGTAGGTGAGCACTTAAGAGTCACCTAGTTAGAAACTATTCCAGATACATATGATAATCTTTTTTTCTTTTCCTTCCTGAGAGCAGGGCCTTTCCAGCTGACTCACTGCTCTATCAGCAGAGCCTGGTAAAAAGTAGATGCTCAACAAACTAGTTGAATATATGCAGTAATCTTGATCTTAAAAATTACCAATAAATAATTGTATATTCAAGCAGCTCTTTCTTGGACCTAATTGGAAACCCTCTGGCTAATATTTAAGACAATTTCCTTTTTTCTCCTCTTTGATGATGAAGAACCACTGATCTCCATGATTGTTTTAATAATCTTTAACAGCCAAAATTTAATCACAGAATTATGGGCATCAGATTTGAAAATGGTATTAGAAATTTACTAGTCTGAAGAACTCATTTTAAAGATGAGTTTAAAGTTAAAAAACAACATCAACAACAACCAGCTAAGCTGTCATGAGATTTGACATGTCAAAGGTCAAGAAGTTAATGAATGGTGGACTCGGCCTGGAACACAAGCCTCTTGGCTCCCAATCCATCCCATGAAGTACTGGCTCTGTGATAGACATTATTAGTTGTCTTAGTTTGGGGTCTCCTGATAGGGGAGCCTGAAACAAGAACATGGGTACAGATAGCTTATGTGGGGAGTAATCTTAAGAAGTACAAGTAAGTAAGTGGGGACACAGAGAAAGGAGAGAGGCCAATAAAGTATTGAGGTGGTTACCTTGTCCACAACTGGGGTTCAATACCCCTGGAGACCTTGTGAGAAACCATTTAGAAAGTGCCTCAAAATTTTCCCTCTAGAATGTTGGATGGTTGGAATATTTATCCATTGACTTCCTATCTCCCATTTGTTGAGGGTTAGCCTCAAGCACTTTAACTCCATCACCTTCCCAGGCTACACCCATGTGGGGGTTGAACGGCCTTTCAACATTTTGGAGACAGTGCTGAGGTGTACAAGCAGAGAGGCCCTTTAGAGTGCTTGTGATGGGATGTGCTGTCCACTACAGCTGTGCTGAAATCAGGTGGGCTGCAGGGATGTAATATGGGCCAATGCAAGTGTTGGCTATACTACTGTTCACAAATATCCAGTTATCTTCCCTTTTTGAACAGAGAAGGGAAAGACTGCATTTCTCAGCTTTTGTTCAATAGGGTGGGGCCATGTGAAAATAAAATATGAGCAATAATGCCCTATTGCTTCTGGTCTAAGGCAATAAAAAGCCCATGTGCAATTCCTCAGTTCCTGTCCCTCCCTGCCACAGCACCCATGAAGGAGGCCTTGAGATGGCACGGCCAAAAGACCAAAGTACTTTGGATTTCAGGGTTATCATATGAGGGAAAGCTACCTTTAGGAGTCATTTAGGACCCACAGTGGACTCTGTCTAAACAAGAAATAAACTTTTCTTGCATTAAGTCACTAATATTTGGGATCTTGCTTGTTACTGAAACATATTTAGCCTATCCTGACTAATATACGTTCTGCCATCAGCAAGTCATATAACTTAAGCTGTTTCTGAAGTTGTAAAAATATGCCATAGTGAAACATCTCATGTTGTCTAAACTATCCTTCATTATGATCATCAATATATTTGTCCAGAGGCTGGTTCAAGATTAGGGCTGAAATCAGTGACGAGAACAAAAAATAAAGTTTATGTGGAGACTGGATATATATTGTAGACCTCATTATCATAATATTCTACCCATTAAGATAATCAGCCTTAGTCAAACTATAGATTGGCTGATAAAACTGCTCTGCTGTGGTTGCAATCACTTGCACCCAGTGCCAGTATTTTAATACAGTAATAAAGAAAATCATTCCCACCTGTTCACTTGTCTATTCATCAAAAAACTCTGCTTTTTTTTACATCATGATAGGCTATACCTTTTTAAAGCCACTTCCCTCATTAGAATATTTAGCACATCTCTATTAGACAAGATTCAAGCTGTTCAAAGACGCTATTAGGTTACAGAGATGATACAGTTTTACTCCACTGATTTCCTTCACAGTATTCTCCTTTTTTCCTTCTATTGAGGAAAAACACTTCCAAGGATTGAGAGCCATGCCTTCAATGCCTTCTGGAGATGTACTCACAGCAGAAAAGCCCAACTTTCAAACTCCTGGTCTTGAATTCATCTCCTCATAACACATGTGTATTTACCCACAGATTTTGCTAACTCAGCCATGATGGTTTCTGTTCCTATTGTGGTATATGACTCTGATCAAACCCCTGAACTTACTTTTTCTTCATAGTCCAGGTTTTGTTTACCTATCTCTCTCGGATCTGTTTCTGACTTTTCTACTTCTACTCAGCATTGACACCAACACAGCAAGTTCTACTAATGAGACAGAGATAGGACACTCATTGAGCATTTTACTTCTATCAAGGCATCTGGAGGCTTCACAGGTAGCTGGATATTACATCCTGTCCCAGCAGTTTGCGTGCTTGAGGCAGTTTTGGTGAAGAAATTTCAATGCACATTTGTTAAATGCATCCCAGAGTCCCAAACTGGAAGGTGAATGTGTCAGGACGCATTTCTTTTTTCTCCCATTTACTTTCAGGAGTAAACTGGCCCACTGATTGTAGTCTATTACCTACATGAGCATGACCATTCCCAATGAGCAAGGAAAAGTAAGAGTGTTCATTCAATGCTTAGATTTCCTTCAAAGTGATTCAACACATTTGGGCCTAATAATGGCATTTAAGTCATGTTCTCTCTTATTCCATAATTAAATTAACTTTAATTTCTCTTCCCACTTCCATCCCCAATGCTTCATATAGAATTGCTGAGCTTTGAGTGTCTGTTTATTCTAAAAATCTGAGTCATCTCATAGAGGAATTACTAATGCAGTTCCTAAAAACACTGAAAGACAGTGTATAATGAATAAGTGGCAGGGGTCAGGAAGAGAGAAGAGGAGGAATCACAAAGTTATTTTTGTTTAATTATAATGCTTTAATTTCTTATTTACCACTGGACGTCTATCACGTATGACACACAGTTATAGGCATAGTTAGTGATACAGAGTCATATGAAGAGGATCCACTCAGAGTTCTCTAGGAAAAGATAATCTGATTTATATATATATTGAGGCGAAAGGAAAGAGCTCAGAAAAATTTCCACATTTCCATTCAAACTGGGTCTTGAAGGAAAAATAGTATTTCGTCAGGTTAAGATGGGATGGTGGGGAACTATTTCAGGCAAAGGGAATAAATAGCATGAGCAAAAGTATCAAGGTGGCAAAATGAAAGTAAATACCATAGGTTGACTGGGGCAGACGATCCATGAAGGGGAGTAGTAGTTGATAAGACTACAAAGGCAGACTTGGAGCCAGATCACAGAAGGCCTTGAATGACAGACTGAGGAATTTTGACTTAATTCAGTAGGTTGTGAGGTGTCACTGATGATTTTTGAACTGTAAAGTCACATGACCAGACTGTGCTTTAGGAAGATAAACCTGGCAGCAGCATGTATAATGGATTAGAAGTGAGAAGAAATGTGTGTGTGTATGTGTGTCTGTGTGTGTGTGGAGGGGAATCACTGTAAACTAAAGCAGGGGCACATCACACACACAGGGACACATGTGCATGAGCACACACAGACACCTGCCTTTAACATATGCATACTTAATTATATACATTGCACAGAAAAAGGAAAATAACATTTTAAAAACATTGTGATTTTTTTTTGTCCACCATTTCACTAAAGAAATGTTTGCCCTGGAATGAACATAAGCTGGGAGCATGAATAAGCTCCTTCCTCAGTGAGTCTCTAAGTTCCTGTGGGACTGTCACTGTGAGCATATCAGCATGCTCAGTGTGATTTTATAATTAAAATATATGCATTTTGTCTTGGTAGAACATTGCTCCTAAACTCAAGCCAACTACTTTATCTAGTGCTCAAAAGAGGAGTGAGCCATTTGAATGCTAGGGCACCTATTGGCTGCACTGGATTAGAACCTATCAGTTTCCAAAGTGATGCATTCTGAACAGTTTTTTCAAGTGTTTGTCTTATGCACTGACTTTTATAACTGAAACACTATAAAAATTATGATTCTAGTACCTTGTGGTTACCTAAGTGAATACGGCCCTGACTGAGCCTGGAAGTAGTGGGAGTGAAAAAGGAGAGATCAAAATTATTTCTATATCAGAAATAGAATCTATAGTAGCTATGCAATTGATAACTCCAAAACTTAAGGCCTGGGTAACACATAGAAATATGGAATTTGGGAGAAACAGCAGATTGGGGGAGAGGGAAAATTATGGGTCGAATCTTGGACAAATTGAGTTTGAAGAGTTAATGAGCCATCCAGATTTCTAACACAAAGTTGTAAGTGTGGACCTGGACCTAGGTCAGTGGTTCTTAAACTTTGCTACACATTGGAATTACTTGGGGGAGCTTTTAAAAACAGTGATGTTTGGTTATTATTATTTAATTAGTATTGTTTACAACCTTGGCATTGGGAGTTTTATAAGCTTTCTAGGAGATTCTAATGAATGGGAACCACCAACATAGGCAGAGAAATAGGAGTTAAAGATGAAAATTTATCACTAATACACAGAAAAAAGATGACAGTAGCTATCGGAGTGTTGGGAATTGCTTAGCAGGTATAATAAGAGAGGCAAAGTCATGGAGGATTCCTGTCCCCATATTGGCTATGACAAAGTAATAAATGGTGGACAGCTAGGGTTAAGGATGTAGTCTCTGGCCACAGATGGAATAAAACTACCAAAACAATATCCAGGACCCCATCTCACCAATATTAATAATTATGGTGACTTCTATGTGTCAAGCACTACATTTACTACTTTATATCATCATCATCATCATCATCATCATCATCCCCATCATAAGCATTATCATCATCATCAATATTATGCAACTATCATTGAATGACTAATACATGGCAACTTACACACATTTTTTTCATTTAACCTTCACCAGAATTCTATGAGGTCCGCATTTTATAAATAATAAAAATGAGGCTTAAAGAGATTAAGTAACTTGCCCAAAGTCACAAATTGGCAGAGCCAGGCCTTGAATCCATAAAAGTCTGACTACAGAGCCTGAGGTATGCATTCATTATGTTCCTAACAGTCCAGGTAATTACTTTCAGTAATAACAGAAAACAAATTGGCATTAACTTTCCAAAGCACTTTTATATCTCTTCTTTCACTTGATTCATTCAGAGAGAGTATTATTGACCTAGTTTTACAGATGACAAAACTGACACACAGAGAGGTTACATGACTTCCTTAAAGTCACACAGTTTTATTGGTGATACTTGAATTAGGTTGAGACAGATTCATAGATTTTTATAAAATTTCTTCATGAAAGATTTCCATGACCCACCACCTCTCCCTCACTAGATCAAATGCCTATCTCTGTGTTCCTAGGCACTCTGTGTTTTTCCTTATCAAAGTTCTTACCATACTACACTGTAATTGGTTGCTTACCTGTCTCCCTTATCAGTCTAGGAGCTTAGTGAGGGCAAGAATCTTGCTTTTATTATTCACTCCTGTGTCTGAAGCCTTAAAACTGTATCTATCTAGTAAGTATTCAATAAATATTGGTTGAAGTAAAGTTAATTTATTAAACCCCTTCTAGGTCATCTACAGGGAATAGACAGATGAGGCCAACAGTCCCTGTCCCCTACCTAGACAAGCTTTAAAGTGATAGCATCGTTTACTCTATATTTTATAACAGTCTTCAAAAAAAATTGCAAGAAAGAAGGACAGGGCTATTGTGTATAGCCACAGAATATTCTAGGTTATGTCTCCTAAAACCCAGAAGCTTCCTCTCTTATTTTTAAGCCCCAGGCTAGTGTAACTGGATAGCACAAATAGTTAAGCAAAGGATACGTATGAAGCAAAAGTTAATACTTTCCCAAGTGAGAACTTGATTACATTCTCCATCAACTACTATTGCTCAGAGCATAAAGGGAAAGGAAAATATGGTGTCAAATTGGGCTTACTGTGAACTGAGCCTGAAACAGAGTATGGAGTGCTTTATATTTGCCCAAATCTCTGATAAGAACTAGTTTCCTGATAATTTGATTCTTTCTCCTCAAAGCAGAGGGCACATTTATAAGGAAGTGAGATAATGAAGATCCTATTCACTTTGCCTCCAGTTTGTATTGTGTTGGGAAGACAAAATGTAGACAACATGGACCATGCCCTTGAGGGGATTCCCACTGAGATAGAGAAATTGGTTTGATATGAAACCAACTAAACTAGCCATTTAAGGATGATATGGGAACAAATGCATAAAGGTGCCAGCTATATACATAAATGTAGTAGGTGAAAGTTAAAGTATCAGAAAGCTCACAGAGGCGACATGGTTTTCCATGTACATGGGCAGAATCACAAGGGAAGAGGGTAGATAAAACTAGAGACATGACTTTGGGCTTACCGAAGTAAGGCATGCAGAATCAACCTCCCTGAATCCTACTGCCATCTTTTTTTAAGGATACTTTCAGGAAGAAGTGGGAAGAGCTTTATTATGGCCTCAACTGAGGAATTAAGTTTTAGCCTCAAGAGAAAATTAATCAAATTAATGAAATGATAGGCCAAGGCACTGACACTATGTGCTTGGGAAACAACAGATTTCAGGAAGAGTTCAAGTTCTGTGACTTGCTTTGCTGGCTCAAAGAAATGTGTCTGAATGCCTAATCCTATACTTTGTTGCCAGAACGCCCACTAGTCTGCAGTGAATTTGGTTTATGCTAAGCAAAGGAAGAAAATGAACTCCTGGAAACTGCAGAAGCCATTTTTAATACTGAAATTTTACATGTCGTGATAGATTTAAAAAAAAAAAAAAACGCAGGAATTTTTGCCTCGGCTTTTCAGTTTTTGCAAAACAGGCCAATTCAGGGAACAAAAGAGCAAGAAGAGAGTCAGGAAGGAACAGAAAGATTTGGAACACAGACTTCAAAGGACCCAAAGTAGGAAATCAGGCAGATGATTCATCATGTGAAGGTTTTCATAGAAAATTATAAATAGGGGCAATCTTCTGCATAATCTGAAGTATCCTGCAGAAGGTACCTGGTCCAGGAACGTATGAACAAAAGTACTTGCTGCCACCCACTTAAAGCAAGTGTACAATGACTGGCAGGCAAAATACAAATTGCCAAGGGCATCTTTCACCACTCATAAAGGGACAATTTTGGGGCCCCTACTTTCTCTTTGCTAGAGAAGAAACATAGTCTTCTCTATTCTATCTCAATCACCATTCCCAGTCACATTTTAGACCTACTTCATTGTCATAAGAATCTGCATCTTTCTTGAAATCACTGATTCAAACATCCAGCTCTCCAACACAACTTCCTATTCTTCTAGTTCACTTATTCACATAAATAAGATCATTAAGATCTCCGCTGATCACTTTATTCTCTCTCTCTCTACTTCACTTTTTCCCTATTCACGATATAGCTGATGGTTCAGCATTATGATCAGTCTTTTGAAAATGCTGTTAATGCTCTTTTCTTTCCCTTCTCTTACACCACGACCAGTAAAATAAAAACACTGGATGAAGCCTACCACTCCCATGATCTGTGACTACAACTGAAAGATTGATAGAGAAAAGTCCAGAACCAGGAAAATTGGGCATTACTTATAAATTTATAATAAATTAACTTGGCATTAAACATTGCAAAAATTTATTATGTTTCTCTAGTAAGTTTCTCTCTTTTCTGCAAGAAATAGTTATTTTTCCCTTCTAACTCACCAAACTCACCTTCCCCCACTGCTAATCTTTCTCTCTTGTATGAGGACAATCTTACTTCATATCTCATATAGAAAATAGCCTTCAGACAGGCATTGCCCTCCCCCCCCTTACATCTGTGCTCATCTTCTTCACTTTCCCTTTAATTATAATGGAAACTGGTGGTGTGGCTGGGCGGTCTAAAGGAGTGAGATTCATTATAATAGAAAAGTAACCTTCATGCTAATAAAGACCAGATCCTTTGCATGCGCTCTGCTTCTCATTTCTTCCAACCTCTCTACAGCACCTTTATAATCAGTGTTCAAAGATGCTTTATTAACTTGCATCAAAAGTAAAATTCTTTTTCGGTCTTGTATTTTTTTCTATTATTGATCTCTGCCTATTCTTAACAAAATCAAGCTTCCCCAAAGAGCTATCACTACACTAACTCCACTTCCTCACTTCCCATCCACTTTTCCTTGGCTCCCATCCTCATCACTATGCTGAAATATCTCTTGCTTAAGTAGTCCCCACTGACATTCAAATTGCTAAATCTAGTAGATGGTTTTCAGTTCTCATTTTACTTGACTTTTTGATGTCGATATTTGACTGAGTTGACCACTCTCTACATTTAAAACTCCTAGTTTTCCTTCTAGCTTTGTGGCTCTTCTCAGATTCTTTTTTTTTTTTTTTTTCCTGTTATCACAACCTTGCTTCTGGGCCCCAAATGTGTACAGAATATTTATAGGTTACTTGGCATTTGATTTCTCAAAGGTGTCTTGAACTCAATATGTCTAGAACGGGACTAAATTTTCCTAGCCCACCAAGAGAAATCTACCCATTTTCCAGTGTTCATGGTCTCTGTAAATAGTACCACCTGTTTCTCATTAACTGAAAAGAACATGCAAAAGCCTTAACAAGACCCTGAGTTACCAACCACTGATAATGTCTCCAGCCACATCTGTGGCCAGCACTCTTTCCTATCTGGTAACATCCAGCCTTACTACCTTTCCTTCAGTTCTTCAAACATATGTCAAGGCCTTGGTGCATACCATTCCTCCAGTTTGGAATGCTTTTTTTCTAACTCCTACTTATTCTTTAAGACTCAGCTTAAATGTTTCTTATTCAGAGTAGGTTTTCCTGACATCTACTTTAAATTAGATCACCTCAGAATTTGTTACTATCAATTTATTTGTGTAATAGTTTATTTAGCATCTATATCACAGTGAGACCGTTCAGTCCATGAAGGCAGGGATTACTATTTTGTTCATTACTGTATGCACAGCATCTAGTGAAGTGCTATTACATGATAGTTAACTAAAAAGGGCTAATGAAGGAATGAATGAGTGAATGAATAATAAAACATTAGTGGAATTCTCAGTGTTAAGAAAAAGTCATTACCCCGATTATTTAATAAACCTATAAAAGTTTTGGCCAACTCAAGGAGACACAATAAAAGATACAAGGGTTTTAATAACCAGAAAAGAGGTAACAAAATTCTCAGTATTTGCTCACTGCCTACCTAGAAAAACAGTGAGATTCCACTGAAAAATTAATAGAACACTTAAGATAATTTAATGAGGTAACCAGTTTCAAACTAAATGTATAAAGTAAATATTCTTCTACCAGAAATAACCATTTAGAAAGTAGACTGTAGACAAGATTCATCTCAAATAGTAAAGAAAAAAACTAACAATTAAATATAAATAACTTCAGGTTACAGATATGAAAGCAAAGTTTACTCTGTCTGGTGCTGTCTTCTGAAACCAGCTGAAAACAACGGGGAGAATGAAAAATAGAAAAAAAAATTGTCAGTAAAACAAACACAACCTCAAGTCACAATCTATGAATAAGGTTGTCCAGTGCAGAGAAAATTTGACCTGGTTGAATGAGAAAACCAAGAGCAGAATGCAAGTCTCAGCAGATCTTTGGTAAAGTGGAAAGATTCTGTAAAAAGGGATGTACCTCCTTATAGTCCAAACCAATAGTCTCTTCAAGATATTCAATGTATCTCTGACCTCTCTTAAACTGATGGAATGGCAGGGGAGTAAAGGCTAAATGAGGGAAAGCACAGGCACAGGTGGGGTCAGGGGAAAGGTCGTTGGCGGTCAGCTCTGCAATATAATTACACAGAAAACTTGTAACGCATGCTTCATGGCTAGCCATTCAGTCTTCCAGGGGTTCACAACTGGGTGTGGTATAACCCCCTACTCCCTAGGGCAGGGTTTCTCAACCTCAGCACTACTGTTATTTTTTACCACATAATTCCTTGTTGTGTTGGCTGTCTTATGCACTATAGGATGTTTAGCAGCATCCTTGGTCTCACCAGTTGGGGTAATCAAAAATGTCTCTAGATGTTGCCAAATGTCCCTTAGAGAACAATACCATTCTGGTTGAAAACACTCACTGCCAGAGGGCATTTGTAAATGTGTGAGGGTGTTTTCAGGTGTTACAATAACTGGGTAGGGGTGGAGAGTTACTGGCATTTAATGAGTATGGAGATTGGTTGACATAAAGCTTTCATCCCTTCTCTCTGCCCTCTCCAAAAGCATTCGAGTGATCCCTTTCCCAATCCAAATTTCCAAGCCTGGCCAAGGCCTGAGCTGGAGATAGAAAATAAGTTTTAAATTGGATGTAAAAGTTTTTATTTAGACTGGATTCAATTTTTTGACACATGAAAAGATGTTTTACTAATGCCTGAACGTGTCCAAAAAGCTATGATATCTGCCCAATATGTCACTCAGGGGCAAGAAAGAAATTTCCAACAAAAAATGCTTGAATACAGTGGTGAAAGATAAATAAAATTGATAATTGTATTCATAAAGTCCAATCCATTTGATAGTTTAGTTACAAAAGGAAGACCTGAGTGTATCTATTAAATGAGTCCATGATGTTCCAGAGGAAAAAAAGATTAATGTAGAAATATTACCAAAGCAAATCTTTGTAAAAATACCTAACTTCAAAATCAAAGGAAGAATCCTATAGACAACCATGCAAAATAATCACTTATGAACGGAAATAAGAATTTAGGCTGGTCTCAAGCTTCCTGCTAAAATATAGCAGAACAATAATGAGAAGATCCTCAGGGAAAGAGAATGTGACTCGAGAATGTTATGCCCATGCGAGCTGTCTTTCAAACATAAGGGTAACTGAGAACAATTTTCAATATGCAAGAACTCAGGAAATAAAGTAGTCATGAACAATTCTGAAAAATTCTTAAAGTCAAAATCAAGCAAAACTAGAAAAGGATGGGAAACACAATGTGAAAGGACTGATAGTGAATCCATTAAATAAACTAAAGTTAAACAATGATTGGAACTATAGAACACACAAATACATACACTTATATACATGTAGAAAACTCAATGAACAAAATCCAAAAACTGTTAATAGTGGCAGGAGGTAGGAGGATGCAAGCACTGCTAGCTGCCGATCAATATCTATTCTCCATTTCTTTCTTACTAGCAAGTCTGCTTTTATTTGGGGAAACAATTTGCCCAGCTAAGAGTATTCACTTTCTCAGACTTCCCTTCAGTCTTGACTACACATATAGCGTAATTCTGGCCAACTAGATATAAGTAAAAGTTGCTAGATGATGCTTCCAGGAAAGCTTTTTTAAAGAGGACAGACTTAGTTGGCTGCCATGCCCTTTTCTCCTTGATCCTGCCTGGAATATGAACTTGAAGCTGAAGGTTTAATATCATGAGTTGACAAGCATGAAGATAAATGTCTACATGCTACTGGCAGTAGGATAGAAAAATAAAGAAGCCTGGGTTCCTGATGGCTTCTCTGAGTCACGCTAGTTTCAGAATGCCTAGCATTAGAGTTCTTACTGCATAGAATGAACAAGCCCCTGTGTATTTAAGCCACTATTAGTAAGATGTCACATTACTTGTAAAAAAAAAAAAAAAGCATTCTAAAGTCATACTGGGGGACTAGAGATATGGCATATGAAGAAGATATAGTTCTCATTATACACATTTTTGGACTATTAATGTATTTTGCCATATGAATATCTTACTTTGTTATTTTTCATCTAGAACATAGGAACCAAAAATGCTTACTAATAACAAAAATGTCAAATATATAAAACAAAGGTGTGACCTTTCTGAAGCACGTAAAAGAATATATTTACAATTGATAAGATGACTTGAAAAGACATTATCTAACAACAAAACTTGAAACATATTTTTCTTTGAAATTTGGAAAGAGTTTTCAAAATTCATATGGAAAAATAAACATAAAAATAGTCAATAAAATTTTGCAAAGGAAGAGTAATAAAGAGACTGATAAATTACCTGGCATTAAAATGTATTCTAAAACTACAATCACTGGAACAGTAAGATATAAATACAAAAACAGGGATACATATCTATATGATATTATGAATGTCTCAGAAATAGATCTTAAACTGTAGAAGGATGGAGTATACGATAAAATGCCATTTCAAATCCATGAGGAAAAAAGAAATTCTTTGATGATGATATCACAACAGCTGGTTGGTAATTTGGGGGAGTGGTTCTTATTCTTTACTTTCCACCAAGAATAATTACAGATGGACTCAAAATGTTAATTTATGGATTTCCACTTCTAGCAAAATGGTACACTAATTTCAAGGATAAAATAAAACAATACTTTTTTTTAAATGCATGGCTGCAATCTCAAAGAAGAAAGAGTAAGGAGCAAGTGACAGAGCAAGGAACTAGACAATAGGTTCCCAAGCCGAATACAGATAAGCTGATACATAAGACTAGCTTGGACAAGCTACATACACCTCAGTAGACAGCAATAAGAATAGAGGGTTGACACTCATACCCAAGGGAAATTACAACACTCAGAAGAAAGGAAGAAGGAAGACTTAAGTGAGGAGATTCATAAGGGACTGAATTTAAATTCAGAAATACCTAAGACATCTTACACTGTAGGACTCAGTTTACTACAGAAAGTTGAAATGCAAGGTGAATTAAAAGCTAGGTGAATTTCAGTTGTAGAGAAATAAAGAATGTTGTACTCTTGTACATTTGAGTTTGTGACTGTAAAATTTTCTACTTGCTATGTATTTCTTTAAGCTTTCTAGAATTTTCCAAATATACTGCCTATTTGCATTTACTCTTTCAAATATGAACAAAGTAAACATTAAAATAAAGCTACCAATGTTTTCAAAGATTCAGATTACTTTATGTTACTTTTAAAAGTCCTGGGCTAGTAGGAGTCTGAATTTACATCTAGGGGTACTAGAAAAGAGTTTCCTATTGTTGGAAAGTGTAAAAGTTAGAAATTGATAAAGACTTGCTAAATATATTTTAAATCAACACATTAAAAGAGTTAGAAGCTGTTAAAATCTACAAGTAAGTACCTGTAAAGATATAGAGTATATTTTGTGCTAAGAAAAAGTAGAAAATTCTTCAAATAGGAGAAAGAGTGACATTTGAACAAGTTTGTAAAGATATAAAAAAAAGTGCTAAGGGAGCAAATGCAGAGGTGGTATTAGTTCCTTTCAGAGGTTCATAAATCTCTTGCAAGTTGAATCTACAAACCTAAACATATAAAGTGATGACAGTGAACACTGATATTTCCTTTTCTTTGACAAATCCCCGTAACAGGCATATGAGCTGATGTCAACGTACATAGGACATAATCTGGGATGCTTCTTGCTGTCCTGGAATATATGCGGTGTTACGAAGAATAAACTTTTTCCTGTCATTGTTGGAATCAATCCAGGAGTTACAAACTCTTGCCACTCTGGCTGACCTAGCCCACAGGCTTGTTTATTCTGGCTCACAATTTTCTTTAAATTTAAATGTCCTTCAGTTCATCATACCCACTTTAGTTCACCATTGGACACATTGGTTGGTCCCTTTTGGAAAATCAACATCATGCAATGGTTAAGAATAGAGACACTGAAAGTCAGAGTACTTGAGTTGAAATTCAAGGTCTAGTGTAGTCATGTGACCTTGGGAAAATAACTTAATCTCTCTGTGCCTTGGCTGTCTCATTTCTGAAATGGGAATAGTAATAGTAGGGTTGTAGTGAGAATTAAATGAGTTAATACTTGGAAAGTATTTAGAATAATGCCCAACACACAGAAAGCACTGTGTAAATACTTGTTTAATAAACAAATATGGGCTTACCTCCAGTCTAATTACATTCCCTCCCTGGCCCCTGCAAGCATCTGGGTTTGTGCCTCAGGCTTACTTTTATTCCTAAGAAAGTTTTCAGCTTGGTCCTTCATGTATCCAATTTGAGCGGCCCTCCCTACGTGGTGTGAAATGAGGGATTCCAAGAGTTCTTTTCCACATACCTCACCTATATGTTCCATACAAGTGACTCATTACCATCATCATAAAAATCTTCTGTACTACTTAAACACTGGAGATATAAGGGATGCAAGATACAGTCTCTGTCTTAAGGCGATTACTAGTTAATGAGAGACAATGGAATTGTACATGAAAAGTAAGTGCAGTAGAAGATTGCATATGCTAAATGCTAGATGACAGAAGTCTATTGGATAAAGCAGTGATCACAGAGGGATGGCGTGGACCAGGTAGGTTCTATAGAGGGTATGGAGGTTGAGCTAGTTCTTGAAGGAAGAGCAGGACTTAGATTTGCCTGGGGATTAGACAGAAGAAGGCATTCTGAACAAGCTCTATGTGATCAAAATGTGGAGACAAGAACAAATCTGGAAGCTTGAGAAATTACACACACATTTAATTTGAGTAGGGAGTAGGTTATGTGTCAGAGATTATTGGCAATGAGGCTGGGCCCAAAGACAAGAACTGGATTGTGAAAAGCACTGAAACTCAGATGAAGAGCCCAAGGTTTTATCTTAAAAACATTAGAAAGTCAACAAAGATTTCGGAGCTGGGAGTGGTAGTAGAGAGAGAGAATGATTTTTGCAAATAAATGTTTTATGAAGATTAATCTGTGAGCAAGGTGTAAGAGGGACATGAGCCAGTGGATAGCAGGGCAGTTAGGACACCAGAGAAGAAACATGAAGACTGGCTGGGAGACTGTTTTAATAAACAGCCTGAGATGGAGCTGACCTAGGTCTGGATCAGGGTGGGGCCATGAACCTGGAAAGGGTAGTAGGCATGCTAAAGACATTATTAAGGAAATAAAGCCTCTCAACTATTTTTCCCAATTAACTTCTATTCATCCATCAAAATGAAGACTTAGCTCTTCAGGAACTCTTCCCAGAGCTTTATGTGCACTTGTCCCTACTGGAGTACACCAAAACGTTCTGTTACCATGTCTATTTCCTCTTAACCTAAAAACTCCTCCCAGTTATGGGCTTTGTCTGATTTCTTTTATTTCTCTAGAACCCAGCACAGTGCCTGACACACATGACAGTTTTTAAAAGTGTGAAACCGAACCAAAGACTCAGTAGGACTAAGTAGCTTTCAATGAATGGGGAAAGTAGTTCTTGAGTCTGCCTGGTCTTTGAAGACTAAAAGAATATGAAAAGAATTCTGGAAGAAAATCAGATTTGGGAGGAAAGGGAAGAAAATTTCCAGGAGTGAGAGCTTTGAAAAAATCCCCCACCAAGTGCACTCTCTCTCTTTCTCTCCCCTCCCCCTCGCACTCTTCACCCTCCCCTCACTTCTCTCCCTTTCCCTCTCTCAACAGTGAAAGTTATTATTTGGGAGGGATAACAAAGCTATATATTTAATAATTTAGCACAGAGTTATTATAAAAACTATAAGGAATACAGCTCTATTGGGGAATGGGACACAAGAGCAAGCAGTTTGAGCTTAGAGTATATATAGAGCATCTGGGTGATCTGGTGTATGAAATGGGGGGGGGGCCGGTCAGGTAACATGGGATGGGATGCTTAAAGAGCTTTTTAAAAGAATATTCATTGGCCCATAGCAGCACTACTTACAATAGCCAAGACATGGAAACAACCTAAATGTCCACTGACAGATAACTGGATAAAGAAGCTGTGGTATATTTATACAATGGAATACTACTCAGCCATAAAAAAGAATAAAATAATGCCATTTGCAGCAACATGGATGGATCTGAAGATTATCATATTAAGTGAAGTTAAGTCAGAGAGAGAAATACCATTTGATATCACTTATATGTGGAATAGAAAAAAAAAAACAAACTTATTTACAAAACAGAAACAGACTCACAGACATAAAAAACAAACTTATGGTTACCAGGGGGGAACAGGGTGGGAAGGAATAAATTGGGAGTTGGAGATTTGCAGATACTAACTAATATATATAAAATAAACAAGTTCATACTGTAGAGCACAGGGAACTATATTCAATATCATGTAGTAACCTATGGTGAAAAAGAATATGAAAATGAATATATGTATGACTGAAGCATTATGCTGTACACCAGAAATTGACACATTGTTAACTGACTATACTTCAATTAAAAAATATATAAGGATATTCATTGGCCAATAAAATAATCAGATTAATGTCACCATGACTATCAGCTTTGGGTTTGACCTTCCACTGTCCCTGAAAAGATGAAGTCATGTACTATTAAAGGAAATGTAAGAAGGGGCATTTCAAATATAGTCATGCTACTTCTGGATTAACCAGCCTTCTATAACCATCCTTTCACCTCCATAGCCCCAGGGACACTGCTTATCTCAGTGACTATCTTTTGAACAGTAAACACTACCTCCCCTTCCCACCCACCCCACCCACAGAAAACTATCTCTTATCTCCGGAAGTGGAAGGATTTCCAAGTTAAAGGAGCTTAGGGAACTTGGCAATTTCCCAGTGGCAAGACATGGCCTTTTCACTGAACTGTTGGAGATATCTGCTCCCTTTTATCCTGTGAGATAACCATGAAATGACATGTCTGCAGTCTAGTCCTCTGAC
Organism: Camelus ferus; assembly: GCF_009834535.1. NCBI lineage: Eukaryota > Metazoa > Chordata > Mammalia > Artiodactyla > Camelidae > Camelus > Camelus ferus. Next base: position 96,157,054 of record NC_045732.1, on the reverse strand, counting down.
AATATCAGTATGACCCACATGAGTCTTCACCATCAGTGAGGCATGGATTTTGCACAGGGTGGGGACATACATTGATGCTTAATAAATGTTTCTGGAGTGAAAGTGAGTTTCACTTGGAGTGGTGGTGACAAATTTGCTCTGATCTAGCTACATGTGGCCAAAGACACCCAGCTGTGACATTTCTGGTGAAGGTTTAGGTACATACAGTGGCCAGGAAATGAAGCAAGTAAACTTAGCAAAACTAAAGAGGCAGAGTGGGAAACTAGAAATTTCATGGGCATTAGAGTAAGATAAATCTGGCTCTGAGTCCTGGTTTTATCACCTTGTAGCCATATGAACTTGGGCGAGTGTATTAACTTCTATAAGCACCACTATTACATCTTCAAAATGAGATTATAATAATGTTTACCTCATAGAGTTGTTATTAGATTATATGATATAATCCATAATCATCAGTATGGCACTTATGAGCATCAGACAAGAAATACTGGCCTCATGAACTTAGGTACCCTAACAAAGTGAGTACTGTATTGTTATCATTATAGCTAGACTGGTATGGTAGGAAAATGGACCCCTAAAGATGTCCATGTCCTAATCCCTGGAACCTGTGGATATGTTACCTTACCTGGCAAAAAGGGATTCTTTATTTTGTTTGTTTTTTACTGGGAGGGAGGCAATTAGGTTTATTTATTTATTTTTAAACTGGAGGTACTAGGGATTGAACCCAGGACCTCATATAGCTAGGCATGCACTCTACCAATAAGCTATACCCTCCCCCTGTAAAATGGATTTTTTAGATGTGATTAAGTTAAAGATCTTGAGATAGGGAGAATACCCTGCATTATTCAGATGGACCCAATGTAATTATAAGGGTCCTTCTTAAGAGGGAGGCAACAAAGTGCAAGGCAGGAAAAAAGAGACGTAATGATGGAAGCAGAGGTTGAAGCAATATGCTTTGAAAATGGAGAAGAGGTGCATAAGTCCAGGAATGGAGGTAGCCTTTAGAAGCTGGAAAAGGAAAGGAAATGAATTCTCCCCTAGAACTTTCAAAAGGAACATAGCCCTATAGACATCTTGATTTTAAAGACTTCTTACCTTCAGAATGTAAAAGAATATATTTGTATTGTTTTAAGCCACTAAATTTGTGGTAATTTGCTATGGTAGCAATAGGAAACTAATACATCTAGATTTGGTGAAAAAAATTAAGTGTACCATCATAATCCTTTAAAAAAAAATCACCTTTAGGGTTTGTATCACCAAATATCTCTATAGCTTGGCACCACAGCAGCCATTGCCCATAAAATAGCAAAAACAAAAACAAACAACAAAACCTGAGCTGAATTCCTCTTCCAAATCACACAGTGTCACTCTAGAATACAAGCCCTTGCTTCTCATTACTGGTATGGTATCTTAGAATGGCTATATGGGCCCCAAAGAAAAGTTTGTGTCGATATTTTTGACCTTCATCCCTTTGGAGCAAGACAGATGGTCATCATTCCTTATATTTAAGGAAATATGGCCTCCTTCACCCACCTACACCTAAGAGGGAACTCCAACTGAGTGACTGGCTGCACTGCTCTTATGGATCATGAAAGTCTTTTGGTTCCTGCTTAATAGAATCCAATTGCATTTGATGCTGAGGTGACATGAACAGCACTTCAACTCTGAAAGTGTGCCATTTGTAACTGCTTTGGTGTAAGACAGAGGGATGGGATGTCTGAGCTTCCATGGACCTATGCATGGGTAAGTTGCTTGCCACTGTCCCAGGTCCTATGCATAATTTTAGAAAAAAATGAGACATTTTTGAATGTTCACTTTCACTAGATTAGGAATATGCTACTCTCAATTTTACAAAAAACCACTGAAGCATTTTGCTGAATACTGAATCAACACTGACTTATTTTTGAAAAAGACTACTTACCATGTAATGCATTTTAACTGTGCAGAGGATGGTGGGGAAATTCTGTTCCTTCTTTCATTATTTTGCATTTTTTTAATGTAGCATCCAATGTAAAAACCACTGTGGACACAATGTTTGCAATCTCCTGCCAGTATTAATATATTCAGTTTTTTTTAAAAGAAGCAACCTTCTGTCTGTTGGAAATAAAATCTTAACCATTAAGTTATTGGGGGGAAAACAGCAGATATAACCTGAGAAGACCAAGCCTTGCATTTTCCTTACATATTATGCATGAAAATTCTAGAAGTCTAATAGTCAGAAGCATATAACTAACTTTCATCTAACTAATGGGATCCCTGTACTAACTTCTCCCTTTGAGGCAAATGACCAAAATTAGAAGTCACACTTATATCTCAGAGCTTAATACAATGTTTATTCATGCATTTATTCATTCATGCATGCATTTATTCATTCGTGCATGCATTTATTCATGCATTTATTCATGCATGCATTTATTCATTCATCCCTCCATTCATTCAACAAATACTTATTGAGCACCTACCTTTTACCAGGTGTACGGTGGTGGGAATATAGCAATAAACAAGAAAGGTTCTTGCCCTCCTAAAGCTTTAAGTTTAGCAAATGGTACATGTCTGATAAATGAATACATGTATTCATTCACCTGTAGTTTAAAAGTTAACGTCTAAGGAATGCCCTCATTTCTGTCTGTGTACACACACGTGCATGTGTATAACCATAATAGTATTTAGAAATAAAGAGAGGAAGCAGACACCAGGGTGGGTGTGGATCTCATATACCTAATCTTCTAATCTCCTACACCTGTGCCACTGACAGCTCTAGTTATAAATGTAACCGCTGATGCTAAGGATGATAACCCTGAGGTCTTTAATGATGGTCACTATATTCTTATTAAAGCAGGAAAGTGGACTCATTTTTAATTAGAGTTGCGAAGAAAAGGGGTTCTAAGTAGCGTTAAATAAATCTAATGATCTCAGAGTCAGTATGGAGTTGTGGTTTCCAAAGTACATGGGATATGGAGTCAGGTCTCCTGGATTTGAATCTCAGCTTTGTCATATGAATTTGGGCACCTCTCTCAGCCTCAAATTCATGTTCAAAATGGAGACAATGATACTGGTCTAGCAGGGTTCTGAGAATTAAATGAAACAATGCACATAAATCACTTACCACAAAGCCCAATACATAGCTCTCAGTAAAAGTAGTAGTAATAGTTGCTGTTATTGTTTTTGGTGGTGTTTTGCTGATTTCTCACAAATTCAGTTACCTAAGAATTTACTATATCCTGGCCACCTAATGGGCTTTCTGATGTAAACACACGATAACTCATTTGCAGGAAAGAAAATATGACTTTGGTTCTCCTTCCTGAACCATACATACCCTCCATGGTGACTTCCTCCTCCTCTTTAATTCTAAACAACATTACAATCTCATACACACTCACACACACAAATTAGGCCAGAGATGGCATGCCAGCTGTGATGCTGTGGTGGATTGATAGTTGCTGCCTGGGATAATTTGTTGAGAAGGATCCTGAGATTGCACTGGGAATCAACATTTAAAAGTAGCATGAATGATTAGTAATGCCTGACACAGATTTAGATTAGTAAGTGGTAGCATACACGCTATATATTTGGCATTTATGTCCTTTACTGGAAAGAAAGGATAGATCATTAACACTTCAGTATGATTTTTAGTCTGTCTTTTTTCTTTTTACATTTTTTTCCTTCCGGGGGTATATGCATGCCTTTTAAGTTTTAGTGTTTATTGTTGAATAAAAGTCTTAGCTACCTATTAAACAAATTCCCAGCATTAGGAAGCAAGTAAGAGATTTGGTTGGGAGAACAGCATTGCTTCTCTGGATTGTATTTATGTGACAACCTGCTTTACTCTTGCTTAAGTTGCATCTTAATTTTTGTGATTCCATAAATTTGCCTTAGACAAATGTAAGATTTCCCTTAATAAACTTCCCTTAATAAGAGCTCTACTAACAACCTATTAAAGAGAGAACATTGGATATTCACACAATGGAATACTAAATCAGCAATGTAAAATGAAGGAATTACTGATACATGCAACAATATGAATAAATTTCATAGGTATTTTGCTGAGATAAAAAGGCCAGCCACAAAAGAATACATACTGTATGATTCTACTTATATACATATATGAATTTCTAAAACTTGGTGGTGCATCCAAAGTACACAGAAAGCTTGTTAAAAGCAGGGTTTCTAAAAAAAAAAAAAAAAAAAAGCAGGGTTGGTCTGGGAGGAGGGCCTGAGAATTTACATTTATAACAAGTTCCCAGATGTTGCTGACGCTATTGGTCCTTGGTCCACACTTTGAGAATCACTGATATATGGTGATTGAAGTCAGAATAGTGGTTACCTTTGGGGGGGGGGGTGGTGTTGACTTGAAAGGGGCATAAAAGAACTTTCTGGGATGTTGGAAATGTTCTATATTTTGAGTGGTGGTCATGTAAGTATATACATAGTAAAATGGTACCGAGCTATAGCCTTCAGATTTGTGTCTTTCACTGTATGTAAGCTGTACCTTTAATTAGACAGAAGAACATGAGCTTTGGAATCAAACAAATGAAGTTTAAATTCCCAGCTCCCACATAACCAATTCTGTGACATTTGGTAAATTATTTCACCTACCCAAGCCTTACTATTTTCATGTATAAAATAAAGCACATAGTAGTACTACCTCAAGAGGTTGTAAGAATTCAGTAAGATGCTCATTGTAAGGTGCTTGGCACAATGCTTGGCATAGAGCAAACACTGTGAATGTTTGCTCTTATTTTTAGACATGAGTCTAAATCACACGGATCATGTAGTCTCTCTCTGTCTCTCTCTCTCACACACACACACAAATACACATTCCTACATTCCTATCCCTCCTCTCCATTTGCACTTGCATTCCTCCTCTTTGAAAAATCCTCATTCTTTAACATCACCTTGACTAGGAGAGTTTCTACTGAAAGAAAACTATTTATTTTTTCATAATAACATCATTGTGCCCTGGCTTAGAACCACCTGCCTCCCTGCTCAGCAAATGAGCAACTGTATCAATCGAGACAGGTGCACCCTGGTGCTACCATGGGCACACAGTGTTAGTTCAATGATACCAAGAGTCCCTGAACTAGGTAAACCACCCATGAAATCCAATTCAACTTAGGGAAATAGGTTATAAATATGACTCAATGAAGACATCTCTCTGAGGAAATAATCCTGGCAGTGGTTCGCTCCAAGGACACAAACTGAAGGCAAACCTGTCTAGGTCACAGATTCAAGCTCTTTGTCCCTGTTTGCAAAGCGGTGTTGTTGCAATTCACAGCCTCCATATTTTCTGTTTTTAGACTTTTCAAACACTGCTAATTCTTGAATCCATTCTACTAGGGATATTTATTTGATCAATTCATTACTGCCTCCCTCTAATTCCACCATGTCAGGTAAGCCACAACATTTTGATTCCAGAAATACTGACTAGCCCATTCTCTGTGCCAAGCACAGTGCTGCCTGATAGAGATATAGACCCAAAGCATACCTGTTTCCTATCTTTGGGCAATCTACAAGTGGGATAAGAAAGCCACGTAAGTAGACAGTGAAAAAACAAGGGTGTGTGTGTGTGTGTGTGTGTGTTAAGGAAACACTAAAGAGAAGTATCTAACTCTATACTGAAAGGCAGAGAGTTACGGGGGAGTGCTAAGAAATGCTTCCTGGGAGAAATCACCTTTTAAGATCTTCAGAATCAGAGGAACTAGGCTAAAGGGAGGTATTCATTTCAGCATAAAGGAAGAAGAAAAGACAAAATATTGTTTGGATGTTTGGATGGTGATGGAGAAGGAAGTTTAAGCAGCAGATTTTATGTGCAGGCTGGTATGAAATACCCCAAAAGAGGGATAAGGAATGATGAGCATGGTTGGGCCTGGAAACAAGCATGACTCTAGCCATGTTGTCAAGTGTCAGAGCTTATTTAGAGCAGAGGTGAATCAAGACTCTTCTCTGACACATCTTTTTGTGTGCTTCTACTGTACATGACTCAAGCCCCAAATTAACCCTCAAATTAACTGATGCTTCTATTGAACTGAGAAGGACTTTGAAAACAGCCCTGTGACACACAGCTCAGAAAGCTATAGATACCTGTGGGCCCTCCTCTGCTCTTCTCTACCCCATCTCCACCCAACTTAGGGGGAAAAAATAACCAGTTATAAATTGGTGAGTTGAAGAGCCAAGAATGGGTGCAATAAAATATGTTGCTTTTGAAGATTGATTTTGTGCTTATTTGTGAGGAAAAAGCAGCTTTGCTTTTATTATGAAGCCCTGCAATTGATTAGACAGAGTGAAGACTCATCATTTTTTCCTGGTATTTTTATTAAAATGAGTAGACGTTTTGTTTTTCACAAGATTATTATGCAATTGCACAGCATATTTTTTCCACCCCTCTGTTTTAGAAGGTTTTTCCCGCAGGCAGGTCTGTTACATAACCCTAACCCTGGCCCCATATAATTGATCATGTCACCAAGGTACTAACTCATTGTCCTCTAAGCAAGCATGTGAAATGCCATCCCTGAAAACTGGGGCCTGTTCTCAAGATACTATTAGGAGTCCCATCATTCATCCTCTGGCCATGATAATGATACCCTTTGAAAAGTCACGTCTGAATAGATCATTTTTCCCTCTCCACTCATGTTCAGGGAGGAAAAAGGCTGGCCAAAGTCCTCCAATACTTTATATGGAGAGTAAGTGGTAATTGATAGAGACAAACACAAATAAAAGCTTCAGGAAGTGAAATTCTTGTACATGTATGTGTATGTGAGTCTGTGTGTTTGGAGAGGGGGGAGGGAAAAAGCAAACCCTATATAAAAGCCTTTAAATCCTTTACCTAAATCACAAGGCAGAGGGACTGCTTTAGCCAGGTCATGTTTTTTACTGTAAAGAAAAGGAACATCCTGCCATATATGCAGTATGTTGAGTATGTTGGCCACCAAAATAGCAGTGTGAACTTGATCAAGTTAATTAACTTTCCTGGGCTTCAGTTTCTTCATCTATTAAACAAAAAAAGTGAAGAGAGAACACAGAAAGGCTCTTCCAGTTGTGGTTTCATATAACTTCAGATTGGAGTTACTCCATATTAATGAGAGATGAGGCCAAGGCACAGAATACTTACAATGGCTCTCCTGACCCAGTCTGCAGCATAGGCCCAGAGAACCACCTCAGTTACTATAGTTGGCTTCAGGGCCGCTGCAATGCCCAAGCCCAACTCTGGGGAGTAACATGTATACAGAGGTCTGGATGGGTTTCTAGTCTTTGTTTTATTCTTTAGGCACAGGTTGTTAAAGTACCCCTATCAACTGCCCCACAAAGCATATTCTTGGCCACAGAAGAACCAGGTGAAAAGGTGGGCTATGGGATAGAGGTCCAACTCCAAGCACTGGTCTCTGACTCCTTGAGCCTACAATGAACACTCTTTCTCCTACATACCTCCCATAGCATTCATCTCTCTAGCACTCTTTTGTATTACATTTTTTCATGTGTATTTCTGAACGTGTATGTGTGAGAGACAGAGAGAGACAGAAAAAAACAGAGAGAGAGTGTGTTATCTCCCCAATCAATTTCTAAACCCTTTGAGAGCACAGACTATGGCATTTACCTCTTTCCTCTGAGTGAAAATATGGAATACTGCTTAAGCATGCTGGTTCTGAAGCAAGGTCCTTGACTTCAAATCTCAGCCCCATCACTTAGACGATGTAAGAGATTTAACAAGTTTCTATCTCTCTGAGCCTCCATTTCCTCATCTGCAAAATTGGGATAATAATAATTTGTACCTCTGCTATAGACTAAATATTTGTGTCCCCTCCCCCCAAATTCATATGTTAAAATCCTAACCCCAATCTGATGGTATTAGGACGTAGGGTCTTCAGGAGGTGATTAGATTCTGAGGGTGGAGCCCTCATGAAAGGGATTAGTCCTTATAAAAGAGAAACTAGAGAGCCTCCTCACCCCTTCCACCATATGAGGACACAGTGAGAAGATGGCCATTTATGAACCAGGAAACATGACCTCACTAGACACTGAATCTGCTGGTCCCTTGCTCTTGAATTTCTCAAACTCCAGAACTGTGAGAAATAAATTTCTGTTGTTTATATGTTACCCAGTGTGTTGTATTTTTGTTACAGCAATCCAAACTGACTAAGACAACCTCATAAGGATCTTGTAAACATTATATGAGTTAATAGATGTAAAGCACTTAGATCATCGCCTGGCACGTAGTAAGCACTTAATAAATGTTAGCTGCTATAATTAGCATCATAATTATTATCTGAAGACTCAGAGAAAATGCAAACCAAGCGTGGGCTAGAAGTGACTGGGCCAATCTATCACATATATTTTATTATTTTATGATTTATTTAAAAGATTACAACATGTTTATCCAAAGAATTTCAAACAATGCAGATACCTAAAAAGTAAACAGGGAGAGAGACAAGGCCAAGATGGAGGAGTAGTAGGACGCTCGTAGCTCACCCTCTCCCACAGATACACTAAGACTCACATCCATGGATCCAATCAGCCAACCAGAGCACCTGTGGAACTCCAATAGAACATTGTCCTCTTCAAAAGACAAAGATGCCAAAATTCTGTTTTATTCCTACATAGGCATTAGATAGATAAATAAATAAACTCTTTTAAGGACCACAATAGATAACTGATACTCTGTAAGCCACAGTGCCAGAGAGAGATGAGCAAGATGAAGAAGCAGAGAAACCATTCCCAATTAAAAGAACAAGAGAAATCCCCTGAAAGCATGATCAAGGAAATAGACATCGATAGCCTACTAGATCAAGATTTCAAAAAAGGAGTGATCAAAGTATTGAAGGAACTAAAAGAGATAGTATTTAGAGATATAAAATATGTCAAAAATGAAATCAAAGCTATAAAGAAGAGCCAAGTAGAATTGGTAAACTCATCGGCTGAGATGAGAACAGATCTAAAGGGTGTGCAAAGCAGACTAGATAATGCAGAGGAACGAATTACTGACCTAGAAGACAGGACAACAGAAAGCACCCAATCAGAACAACTGCAAGATAAACAAATAAAAACAAATGAAAGCAACATAAGGGACCTATGGGATAATAGAAAGCATGCCAATCTTCACATAATAGGGGTTCCAGAAGGGGAAGAAAGATCAAAGGGGATTGAAAAGGTTTTTGAAGAAATCATGACTGAAAACTTCCCAAACTTAAAGAAGGAATCAGATATCCAAGTACAGGAGGCTCAGAGGGTCCCAAAAAGGAAGAACCCAAACAGACCCACACCAAGACATATCATCATCAAGATGGCCAGAGTCAAGGATAAAGAAATGATCCTAAAGGCAGCAGGAGAAAAGCAGAGTGAGTTTAAAAGGGAACCCCCATAAGGCTCTCAGCTGATTTCTCTACACAAACACTACAGATCAGAAGGGAGTGGCAAGATATATTCAAAGTCCTGAATGAAAAAAATGATGCAGCCTAGGATACTTTATCCAGCAAGGCTATCCTTTAGGATAGAAGGAGAGATAAAGAATTTCACAGACAAGCAAAAACTAAAAGAGTTTAGCAACACTAAACCCATGCTAAAAGAAATATTGAAAGGTCTACTCTAAACAGAAAAGCAGCATGATGCTACAAAAATGAGAAACTCACAACTGGAAATGTGATCACTTATGAATTACAAAAAGAATAAACACGAAATTGTAAAAGAAGACGTCTAAATCACTAAGAGTGGGAGAGAGAAGCAAGAAAATATACAGTATTTTTTTTTCTTTCCTCCTTTTTTAAATTTTTTGTTTTCAGTAGGATGGGTTTGAGATATAGTAATGGGCTAATAGACTTACAGAAAAGGGTAACCACAAGCCAAAAACTTACAAGGGAGTCATAAAAACTAAATAAAATCCATGATAATACAAAGGAAAATTACAAAGCCACAAAAGGAAGAAGAAAGGAACAAAGAAGAAATACCAAATCAATTGCAAAGATAAGTTCAAAGTGGCAATAAACACACATCTATCATTAATTACTGTAAATGTTAATGGACTAAATGCTCCAGTCAAAAGACATAGAGTGGCAGACTGGATAATAAAGCAAGAACCTTCAATATGCTGCATACAAGAGACCCACTTTAGGGAGAAGGACACATATAGAATGAGAGTGAAAGGATTGAAAAGGATATTCCATGCAAAAAAGCAGGTGTTGCAGTACTGATTTCAGACAAAATAGACTTTAAAACAAAGGCCATAAGGAAAGATAAAGAAGGACATTTTATAATGATTAAAGGAGTGATACAAGATGAGGATATTACACTCGTTAATATATACGCACCCAATATAGGAGCACCTAAATACACAAAACAATTACTAACAGAGATAAAGGGGGATATTGATGGGAATACAATCATAGTTGGAGATTTTAACACTGCATTAACATCACTAGACAGATCTTCCAGACACAAAATAAATAAGGCAACAGAGAAACTAAATAATACAATAGAAAAAGTAGATTTGGTGGATATTTTCAGAGCATTACACCCCCAAAAAATAGGATATACATTCTTTTCAAGTGCACACGGAACATTTTCCAGGATTGATCATGTACTTGGGCACAAAAGAAACCTCAACAACTTTAAGAAGATAGAAATTATCTCAAGCATCTTTACTGACCACAATGCCATGAAACTAGAAATCCACAATGGAGAAACAAAGGAGAACAAAAGGAAAGCATGGAGATTAAACAATATGCTATTAAAAAACCAATGGGCCAATGAGGAAATCAAAGCTGAAATTAAAAAATTCCTTGAGACAAATGAAAATTAAAGCACAACCACACAAAATTTATGGGACACAGCAAAGGCAGTGCTAAGAGGGACGTTTATACCGATACAGGCCTTCCTCAAAAAAGAACAATCTCAAATAAACAATTTAACCCACCAGCTGAATGAATTAGAAAAAGAACAAAAATCCCCAAACGCAGCAGAAGGAAGGAAATTATAAAGTTTAGGGAGGAAATAAATAAAATAGAGATTAAAAAAAAACATAGAAAAAATCAATCAAACCAAAAGCTGGTTTTTTGAAAAAGTAAATAAAATTGACAAACCTCTGGCCAAACTCACAAAGAAGAAAAAAGAGAGAGCACAAATTAACAAAATAAGAAAGGAAAATGGAGAAATTACAATAAATAAAATAGAAATACAGAATATCATACGAGAATATTATGAAAAACTATATGGAACCAAACTGGATAACCTAGAGGAGATGGACAAATTTCTGGAAACATACAGTCCACCAAGACTGAATCAAGAAGAAACTGACCACTTGAACAAACCGATCACTAGAAATGAAATCGAATTAGCAATAAAAAACCTCCCTACAAATAAAAGTCCAGGACTGGATGGCTTCACCGGGGAATTCTACCAAACATACAAAGAAGAACTCATACCAGTCCTTCTCAAACTCTTCCAGAAGATTGAAAAGGAGGGAATACTCCCAAACTCATTCTATGAAGCCACCATCACCCTGATACCAAAACCAGGCAAAGACACTACGAAAAAGGAGAATTATAGGCCAATATCACTGATGAACATTGATGCCAAAATCCTCACCAAAATATTAGCAAATAGAATCCAACAACACATAAAAAAGATTATACATCATGACCAAGTGGGGTTCATCCCAGGGACACAAGGATGGTTCAACATACATAAATCAATCAATGTAATACATCACATCAACAAGAGAAAGGACAAAAACCACATGATCATCTCAATCAATGCAGAAAAAGCATTTGATAAAATTCAACACCCATTTATGATAAAAACTCTCGCCAAAGTGGGTATAGAGGGAACATATCTCAACATAATAAAAGCTATATATGACAAACCTACAGCCAGCATAGTACTCAACGGTGAAAAACTCAAAAGCTTCCCACTAAAATCTGGGACAAGACAAGGCTTCCCACCATCACCACTCCTATTCAACATCGTCTTGGAAGTCCTAGCCACAGCAATCAGGCAAGAGAGAGAAATAAAAGGGATCCAAACTGGAAAAGAAGAGGTAAAAGTGTCACTATATGCCGACGACATGTTACCTTATAAAGAAAACCCTAAAAGGTCCACACAAAAACTACTAGAGCTGATTGAAGAATTCAGCAAGGTAGCAGGTTACAAGATTAACGTTCAAAAATCAGTTGCATTTCTTTACACTAACTATGAATCAACAGAAAAAGAAACTAAAGAAACAATCCCCTTTAAAACAGCACCCAAAATAATGGAGAATGTCATTCTAAGTGAAGTAAGCCAGAAAGAGAAAGAAAAATATTGTATGAGATTGCTCATATGTGGAATCTAAAAAAAACAAAAAACAAAAAACACAAAAACAAACAAACAAAGCATAAATACAAAACAGAAACAGACTCATAGACATAGAATACAAACTTGTGGTTGCCAAGGGGGTGGAGGGTGGGAAGGGACAGACAGGATTTCAAAATTGTAGAATAGATAAACAAGATTATACTGTATATAGCACAGGGAAAGATCTTGTGGTAGCTCACAGAGAAAAAAATGTGACAATGAATATATATATGTTCATGTAAAACTGAAAAATTATGCTCTAAATTGGAATTTGACACATTGTAAAAAGATTATAAATCAATAAAAATGTTAAAAAATAAAATAAAATAAAAGTAAACAGGGAAAGTGATGCTTCAAGACTCCCCCCAACCAACAGCACTCCTATTCCCATTCCCCAGGGGCAACTTATCTTTCCAGATGTTTTTCTATACAAATGTAAGTATATACCATCTCTTTACAATTTTACAAAATTAATTTGATATCATACTATAAACACTGTACTGAAACTTGCTTTTACATCTCAACAATGAATCATAGGAATACTTCCATATCCTTGTATCCAAAAGATTTCATTTTTAAATGGCTGCATAATATTTGATCACATGAATGTGCTGTAATGTTTAACCATCCCCCAACTGATAAGCAGTCAGGCTATTACAACCAAGTCTACAATAACCATTCTTTGAATATGTCTCCCAATGCTCATGGTGGGTATTTCTCTGGGATACATACATAGAAGTGGAATTGCTGGACTGATGTAAAGGTCCATTTCAGTATTTTGTAGAAACTACCAAACCATCTTCCAAAGGGTTGTGCCTATTTCCATTCCCACCAGCAGTGGTCGTAAGTACATGTTCCCCCATCTTCTCCAACACTAAAGACTGTTTATTTTTGTCTATTTGAATAGCTACAATGATATGGTGATATTTGAATGGGAATATTTCCCTGGTTGCTATTGACAGCCCACACTGAAAATCTTGCCAAAGTAAGCCATCACTTTCTTTGTAAACAGGGATGGCTCTGGCATAGCAGAAGTGTGCTAAAGGGCCTCTTGCCTTATTGATAGTGACAAGAATGTCAGTGCCAACTGGATAGGGTGTCCCCATGCTGCCGTACTCTTTTGATGGCTATCTCTTTCTTCCAGGCGCTGCAATAAGTTTGTTTCCTGAGACATTGTGCACAAACCATTTGTTGAGACTGTATATTCTTTGCCTACAGAATTGCATCATGCTTTCAGCGCTGTTTTCTCTTCATTAAGATGATTTTCATGATCTGTGGCTTCTGTCCTTGTATATTTTAGTCTCTCTTTTCTACCCCAACATAGCTCTTCCACCTAGGGCAAAGGATGGAACTAGCCTTTTCAAGCATCTAGTATATGCCAGGAACTGGATCAGACACTTCACATATTTTATCAACTGAAGCCTCACAATAACTCTGTGAAGCGGGGAAAGTACTGTTATCATCCTCATTTTATAGATGAGAAAACTGAAACTGAGGCACCAAGAAGTTAAGTCACTTGCCCAAGGCTGTGTGTCTCCAAAGCCCCTGCTCTTTCCACTGTACCACAGTGCCTTTCAATTTTCTGGAAGCATTCATAGTTCTGCATTGCCAGAGTTCTTACGGAAGAACACCTGAATAGACTCTTTTGTAAAAATGAATTCATCATTAATTCCCAGTGTGAGCAAAATGCTCTTCTGTGTTTCTGAAGTTAGAAAGATATTCCAAAGTGTTTCCTCTTTTCACTACAAGGTTTTAGGTGTATTTAGTGAACTTTCTTTGAACTTCGTTCAGGCTCCTGAGCATTTAATTACGGCCATCTGTCTTGCTGTTTAGGATGCAAGTATCAGTGAGCTCAGGAGGGAAATAATCAATACTAAGGAAGCAACATCAATTGGCTGCTCGGAAATCCTGTCCCTGTCAAGGTGGAGGTGCTCAGAGTCAGGCTGTGGATTAAAGGAGGTAAAGTCAGTTTTTACCCTCCTGCCTGCCTTTACCTCTCCCCCAAGTAGCAGAGGTGACATGTCCCTCAGTTATCCTTCAGGGATATATTGGGAGTTTGGGATTAATAGACATACACTACCATTGGTGTGTACATCTATCAAAATTTATCAAAGTGTACATCTGAAATACGTGTGGTTTACTGCACAGGAACCATACCACAATAAAGGTGGTAAAAAATAAAAGCAAACAAACAAACAAAAATAGATAAACAACAAGGATCTACTGTATAGCACAGGGAACTATATTCAATTTCTTGTAATGAGCTGTAACGGAAAAGAATCTGAAAAATATATATATATGTATATGTATAACTGAATCACTTTGCTGTACACCTTCAGTTTCAACTAACATTGTAAATCGACTATACTTCAATAAAAGATAAGAATTGAAAAATTTTTCAATTTAAAAAAGAAGGCAAGGTTAAAAAAAAAGTCATGTTTCACATCTAACCCTTGAATAAAATTATGTGACTGGGTCTCCCTCAGACATGATGTTAGTGGATAAACTACAACTAAAGAACTGACGGCACCTAACATCTCTCTCAAAAGATGCTGACATTTTAAGAACAAATTTCCAAAGATAACATGCCTTAGCCCACAGACAGAAAGTTGTCTAAATTACCTTAGTTTCCTTTATTGTGACTGAGAACAGACACAAACAGAGAGACAGATTGGAGAAAGTACAAGTTTATCTAGTATCTTCCTGGTCCACAGTGCACACGTGCCCACAGAGGGCTGTTCTGCCTCAATGACATTCAACACTCAGGCGTACAGATTCCTGACAATCACATTCTTTTACATGACAAATTACCATTAATATCTTTCTAAACCAAAGGTAGCAAATTCCTCTAGTATTGTTCCTTTGGGTGTTATTAAGGTCTTTCAGTGGTCTGATTTTAAATTCCTCTCTGAATCTTACACTCTCAACCTATTAAGATTGTCTCATTGAACCTGCACCATCCAATAAGCATAGATGTTTGATAGTGAAAAGACACATTAACAAATGTATAGGCACATTGGCCTTGGTGATTCATTTCTCTGGAATACTATATATTTTTGTCAAACTAAATATGAATCCACCTTTAAAGTCCAACATAAAAAGGAATGCTAATTGTTGACTTGGCAGAGCATTTTAGCAATCCTCAAACCATACCAGGTAGGTAATGACCTACTTCACCCAAGGATGTGGCCAGCCCTGGTTGAATTAACCTGATGAAGAGAGAGGTAGCATAGGACAGTGGTTAAGAACATAGTTTCTGAAGTCAGACACATTAGATTCAAATCCTTACTCAGCCAGTTATTAGCTATAGAACCCTGAGTAGGCCACATAGTCCCTTTGAGGCTCAGTTTTCTCCCTTGTAAAATGAGGATAATAATAGCATTTACCTCACAGGGTGGCTTGTGAGGATAAACTTTTAAAAGAGCATATGTTTAAAGTGCCTGAAATGGAGTAAGCACTCACTCAACAATGGCTATTGATAGTCACAATACCAACTATAACAAGAGATAGCTCCCCACATGCTATGTTCTTTGCGCTGAGGACCCAAGGTGGTATGAGTCACAGCCTTGCTCTGGAGCAGTTAATCATCTGTATGCTCACATCTCAGGTTGCTAAAACCATCTGAAACTTGCTGGTGAGAAGACCTATTAAATCTAAGTCCCCATCTAGAGATGCTTTTGTTGTGTTCTCCCAGCCCCTGCCACCATAACAAATCTGCCTTGTGTCTTCATATCATAAATGACAGAATCTAGTAAGCCAGGTAGGAGAGAGAAGTCTCTTGCCAAGAGTCACCTTTCATAGAGCTGCTACTGCTTTTGACCTTTACCTAGTATTTGCTAAAGAGAATCCCCAGGAAGCAAAAAGCTGTTCAAAAACTTCTCTAGTTTTCTAAGAGGAGGAAGATGCTACCATTCTCAGGCTGTGCATTAAAAGGCTGCCTAGTGGTCATTAACTATTTCCCCCACTTTACACAAGAGCTGTTCTTGTGGCAGGAGGTATAATCCGTGTATTGTCACCCTTGGACACCAACCACCTTCTCTTAGCAGTGAAACTACAAGCAGCAGAGATGAAAGGACCCTTACAGGCTGAGCATGGGAGTATGAAACTAGAGCCTCCTTATTTTGGTAAGTGAGGAAACAGAGGCCCAAAAAGAAGAGTTGACCTCACCCAGTGAATCAGTGGCAAAATCAGGCACAGAATTCTCATCTCCTGGTTCCCAGTCAAAGCCTTGAGGAGTCCAGCTCCAAACTAAAATCCTATGTTGCTCTTTCAGGCTGTCCAAAGGCAATCACAAGGCTTTGCTGGGCAGGCCTCATGGGCAGAAGCTGCTCTCCCCACACTAGGCCTGGTGCACAGTCACTGCATTGCAATTTTCCAGAGTGAGTTACGGTCACGGACTGAGGCCTTCCATTTCGGGGCAGCCATGCTCATACACCTATCTGCATTCCTAGCCCAAGCAACTCCATTTGGAGGCCTTCTCATTGGGAATTTCGGTTGAGGCATTTCCCCCGCATTTCCACTGAGATCTCTTGTCAGAAGCATTTTGCTTTGTCTCATTATCTTTGCGCTCCTAGCCCTTCCCTCTCTCCTTATCTCCAGCCCATACATCCATAAAGAGGAAGAAGCCTTTTGTTCAGTGCTTCTCAGCAGTAAGATTATTACCCCCATGTGCACTGCATCCATCTGACCCTTGCTCGACGTCATTCTATGGGGGAAAATGGAACACTAGAGAATTGGCTCTACTTTTTCCCTCTTGCTTGTAAGTCAATAACGGCTTGATTATTACTTTTAGTTTGTCTCATTGTCCTAATTGAGCACCCTGACATCTGGCAGCTGGAGTCCTTTTTTTAACCCACTGCATGGTTCTCCAGCCTCAGAATGTCAGGGGTTATTTTAAAGGAAGGCTATTTTGTTGTATTTAAAAGTAACTTCATGCAGTATATAGTCTGGGAGATCTAAAAATTAAATATACCGTGTGACCTTATTAATCTGTAGATTCCATATTTTAGTGGTTCTCAAGCTTTAAATAGCATCAGAATTACATGGAGACCTTTTTAAGATGCATATCGCTGGGCTCTAAACCTACACATTTTGATTCAGTAGGTTTGGGATGAGGATCATGAATCTACATTTTGAACAGGATTATAGTTGAGGAAATACTGCATTAAGGGAAATGGTCTTCAAAATATAACTCTACATGGAAAAAAAAAACCCCTATTACTCTGTACACATACAGACACACACACCCCAAAATAATTTTTCTACCTTGAAACAGCCAGTTAGGTTGAATAGATTCCCAATTGCCTTTTAAACCAGATATTTGATATCTACCAGGCACTCATTGGAGTTTATTATAACTATTTTCTTTAATAAAATATAAAGCACTATCAGACACAATCTGAGACTCTTAGTGATAATTTTTCCAAGGGAAATCTCAATGTCTGGCATGCTGAGAAAGGCAGAATCAATTCAAACCTGCTTGATGCCATACTTCAGTGGCAGAAGCTATCTCTGTATAAAAGAAAAATGGGTGGCCACTTCAAGTAAGAGCAGGAAGATCCCAAATGAAACCCAATCTCTTGGGATGCAGGATTAATGGGTGACCTTAATTAGGAGTCATTAAGGTCCACAGGCTTAACCTGATCCTACAAGGGAATCACAGACTTCCTTCCCTTCTGATCTCTTTTGAACTCAAGGCCTCATCTCCAATTACATACATAGATTTGTGGATACTAATCTTCTGCTTTAAACATCCATTGGTCCCTAGAAAGTAAAGTGTGAAGTCCTTGACTTTGGTACCGGTTAAAACTTAATTTTAAATCTCTTCTCCCACCATTTCACCATACAGACTTTTTTGAACTAATTTGAACTTCTTACGATTCCCAGACATTCTACAATCTTTCACAGCTCTCTGCTTTTGTTCATGCTGTTTCCCCTGCATCGAATGGCTCTTTTAATGACTCTTTCTTATGAATCTGGTTTTTACTCATTCTTCCAGATCCACCTTAAATGTCATCTCTTTAATTAAGCCTCCTCTGGCACCAAAAAAGCTGGAGAGTCTTTCTGTAATTCTCAGTGGAGACTTCATGACTACTCTATACCAGAGGCCACTTGAAAGATATGTGTAATTCTGTCACACTAAACAAATAATAGGCTCTAGGAAGGCAGAAATATCTTTTTTTCCATATGTCCTATTGACTGCTGAAAATAATACTGGCACTAAAGTAATTGTCTTTTCTGTAAGCGCACTCCTCCTTCTAAATGTCCCATTATAAATTATGACATCATAATCTACTCAAGCTCAAAAGCACAGACTTTACTTTGATTCTTCCCTCTCCCTCTATCCCCGCCATGTCTGCTTAATTTCTGAATTCTGCAGCTTCTACCTTAGACTTATCTCTTAAATCTATCTTTATCCTCCCATCCCCAACTCTCATCATCTCTTGGCCAGATTATTAGAACAGGCTCCTAAGCAGATTTTCTGCTTTTTAATCCATGCTTCAGGCTGTGAGCAGAGTCGTCTTTTTTTTTTTTTTAAATACAAAACTGATCTTGTTACTTGCTAATTCAAAACCCTCTAATGTCTGCCCATCACCTCCACCACAGAGGCCAAAAATTTAACCATGGCATACAATGGCCCTGCCCAGTCACAAGGCTCATTTCCAGGCTCATCTTTTGCTATGATTCCATGAAACTTTCATACCAGATAAACCCAATGTTTTGCAGAGATCATGGGGCACACATGGAATTTCATCCAACTGTGCTTCTGCACATGTGATTTTTTAATGCCTTAACTGTTTTCCAAGCTTTCTGCCTGACTCTTACTGATCCTTCAATACTCAGCCCATATTGTCTCATCTAGTAAAGCATCAAGTCCCATTCAAACTCCACAAAGCTGACTTGGTTCACAGTACCCATTTCCTTGATCCCTCCACCATGATTTGTAAATATTTCTATCATGGCACTTATCTGTTACGAGTCTGTATTCCTCATTAGTCTATGAGCTGTTCCAGAGTAGTGATCTGCCCTCTTTCACCCATATTATGGTCAGACCTATCACACAGCCAAAGCAAAAGTCATGCTAAAAACATCCACTTAGTGTCTACCGACTGCATTTTTCACAGCTCTTAATGCAGAAGTGGGCGCATAAGTTCAGTAAATGCTTATTGAGAAATTAATTCTCCTGATGGGTTCCAAGAAGTACCCACTTCATTCCAAATTCCTCTTAACAGTGAATAAAGTTATAACACATTTTCAAATTCCTTTTTTGCCAGTAATTGTTACTGAACATCAAAAACTGTTTTATTCTTTTTTTTAATTGAGGCCATGATTACGTACATAGACCAGAGAGCTATCATTTAAATAAAGTCAAGCAACCAAATGAAAATTTAAATAAATCAGTTACAATATGTAGATTTGATGTGTTTCTGTCCACCTAAGGAAATAATATTAAAAGGTATGGTCAGCCTGGTAGATTGTCCCTCTCATTTAGGTCAGACAAACTGGGCAAAATAATAATCCATTATTATGGATTTGTATATACTATTTTTTGATCCATTGACTCATTTGATTTTTACAATCCTAAGAAATTGGCAGGGAAGTTTTATCATATTTCTTTGTCTCTAAGATGCCATAAATTTTAAGATGAACTGTTGATTTAATTATAACTTTTCTCAGAAAAAAGTATCATGTTACATGGATCACAAGACTTATTTCGATTTCAAAAACTTTAAAAGTATGAAAACAAAACTTTGGTCTTAGACCTGAGGACATGTGGTATAACGCCCTTCCAAAAATGAGAAAAATGAGGTCGGGAAGATTAACACCTATGTCATGTAGCTATTAAGTAGGAGATTCAGGGAGGAGTTTGATTCTTTTGATAGGTAGGTCAGTCCTCTTTTATTCTACTAATTTTCCCAATGTGTATTCAATGGAATAATACATAATCTTGTAGGAATGTTGATAAGGGGTGGGAGGAGTTTCTGTATTTAACTCAATTTGAGAAACTCAGAGTTAAAAATAAATAGGTTTCTTTACTGTGTAACTTCCCAGAGCTTTTATTATGCTGATTAATGTACATCATTAATTTCCAAGATAGGAATATACTACATAGCATCACACAAAGTTATTTGACCATAGAACCTTTTTCTTTCTCTTATAAAGTATCTTGTGTAACTAATGCTCTGCACAGCACACTTTGGAAAACTGGACTAAACCGAGATAGAATTTCATCAGCCTCCAAATGCTGAACCACAACTCCCAATTTCTTAACTGTCAATTACAAAGAGCATATATGGTAAAGCACTAAGCAGTAGACACTGCTGCGTAACTCTTGATCCAATTTGGCTGTTAAGAATGCTGAAGTGAGAGGTTCCATTCAAGAAAACCTGAAGAAGTAGCCCTTCAGCATAGTTATATTGGCCAAAGCACTCCTCTTCTGACATTTGTCATATCACAAATATACCTTGAAACAATCAGTGTTCTCTAAAGTCAGCCTTCCACTAGGAGTATAATATTTGCCTGTGTTTTGAGACAACAATATCCTTGAAAACATCTGACGGGTTTTTCATGTTGTTTCTCAGTAGCATCTACAGAAATGTCTACTAGTCGCTAAAGACTATCCATTTATCCAACAATAATCCCCGAGAGCCTAGCACTCACCAGGCACTAACTGAACACTAGGGATATAACAGTGAAAAGGCAGTTCAGTCCCTACTCTCGTGATGCCCACAGTGTAGTCTAGGAAAGGCTGATACACAAAATACAATCTAATAAACATCAGAGTCAAGTCTGGACCTGCAAAGTGAAGCAAAGCCTGGGACTGTAACCTGCATAATTCATGTCCTCAAAAGTCTCAGTCTGAAATATCCAAATCAGGAATGCCAAAGTAGAGCCAAGGGCTGAAATTGATAGGATGATTGGCCCAGCACTCCTGCTTAAATTGTCAGCCAAGTGCTGCTCGTACCAATGCCACTCAGTTGCAAAGACAAACAAAGATAGACAATATCTTCACCAATGCCAGAATTTTATCTTCACTCATGGTAAAGAGCAACATTTTAAAATGTATTTGCAGAAATCCACCTGCCAGGTCCTGACGAACAATTCTTTATTTCAAAGATATTGGAATTTTCTCCAATTTGAGTAATCCAGTGGGCTTACCATAAGGAAATTAGAGATGTAAAATACCTGCTAGACTGCTCCCAATCTGTCTCCCAGTCAGTGCCAAAAAGGAACAGAAGTACTGGGTCCCTCACAGCATTAAGGCATTAGACAGTACTCCGTCACCTGGAGCTTTCTTTCCCTCTTCTTGTCATTCATATGCCACCTGATATGCTTCTCCATTTTTCTACAGGACACATTAATCTAATAACTGCCTTCATTGATTGAATATTTTATGTCATTTTTAACCTTAAATGATCTGCTATAATTTTTTAGCTATCTATAAACCAAGTGAACTTTCTCTATCTCATTTCTGTGAATTACTGGTTTTGCTCCTATCTCCATCTTATTTGCATTCTCCCTTTTTACCACCAGATTTCATTTCTGATTCCAGAACTTTGATGACAGCAATTTTAAAGGAGGGATTAAGGACTAATGTATACATCTGTCAAAAAGGCCAGAGGGCAATTGTTTGGGGGTAAATTGAAAATAACGTTTTCTTACATTTCACTTTCATCTGATGAAGCCATTCTAACTCAACACAGGAGGTTACGTTGAGTGCTTCTTGCTGAATGTGCTGGCTGGAGCTGGGCTTATCAAGTGATTCATGAGCTTCCTTAAATTCCAGTCTGAACATTGCTTACGTTTATGAGAATGTCTTTAATGGAGGTATGACATGGATCAGAAATAGTCAGAGTCATTTGTTTACAGTTAGCATTTTCTGAGACAGTTGAACTATGATCTCCCATGATTGAGGCCTTTATTAAACACAATGAGCTGGTGTATTGTATGTGATAAAAACAGTAATAGTAGGTCTTATTAGTATCTTATTATATCATATCATATCAAATCTTATTAAGTTCTAGTGGGCTTACTATTTGCCAAATACTGTTCCAAACATTTCACATGTATTGATGACTTAATTCTCACCAATGCCTTATGGAGAGACACTATTCCAAAATCCCAACTTTATAGGTGGAAAAACTGAGGCACAGGGCTATTTATCCCTAATTACAGTTAGTAAATGATGGAGCTTGGCTTTTGTAGCCATTAACTACCTCAAATTCACTGCTCTCCTTCCCTTCCCCTGCTATGCTCTTCAATACAGGCAACTACATTATCAGGTTCCTCTGTCCTCTGGCTTCTGAATAGGTTTGGTCAATGGGAAGCACTGATAGTAGAAAGAAAATTATAGGGCAAGAGTTGGGGAAAAGCCAGTCTCTCTCTGTCTCTATTTCCCTCTTCTTCCTATAGCTGCTATGTCTTCCCGTGGACAGCTCTCACCCCATAGCTCCAGGTCTGTCTGGGCAGCCCCTGTCTGGGTTTCAGCTTCAACCAGACAGCCTGGCTTCAAGGTTCTGGTAACACCACCTCCTCCCATTGCCCATCCTGCCCTAGAAGTGGAAGTAGCTTCCTGTTGCTACTAATCTCTTGGTGGCCTCACCATCCCCTTTTTTGATTTTTCAACAAGTCTATTACTCATTTAGCTTATCCCTTATATTAAATTCCTTTTAGAGTAGTTCTGCTCTCTTGGAAAGACCCTAAGTTGAGATAAAGCTTTGAACTCAGTCTAGCCCTGGAGTCCATGCACTTAAACACTATGCTATTTTACCCTTCCATTCTGTGGAGTTCTCCAATGGATCTAAAAGATGAATAATTCAACCTGGAAATTGACTTCCTTAAATTCTGGTTTGTCAAAAGTAGCCCATAACTACTCTGCAGGGCCCCATGCTAGATTGTGAGCTCTGTGAGGACAGCACTTGTGCATGTTTTATTCACTGCGGTCTCCGCAGCACACAACCCAATGCTTAGCGTATAGTAGGTGCACAACACATGTTTGAGGAATCACCACCCCAAATCCATTTTCTTTTGTTCTCAAGTAAAATTGATAATTAAGCCTGTCTCATAATATTTATTCAGTATCATATATATGATAATACATCATATGTATTAATAGGAAACATGGGTTTAGGAATCAGACTGTCTGGGTTCAAATCCCAGCTCCATCATTCCCTAGAGAAGTGAATTTGGACATGTTGCTTAATCTCTCTGACCTGCTAGAATGAGGATAATGTTGGGATCCTTCACGTAGAATTTTTGTAAGAATTAAATGAGATAATATACACAATGTGCCTAGTACAGGCGTGCAAAACGCTAATCACTCATTAAATGGAAGCAGACACTGCTATTGTTGTTGTTGTGTTACTATATTATTGTTACTACTGCTGCTGATATTATTATTTATCCTTTCCTCTTTGTGAAATGAACACTCATGTTGGAACATTTCCTCAGGAGGCAGACTGTCTTTTAACTGATTTTCTGCCAACGAGACCCTTCAGCCTTTGCTCTTTACATGCTTCCCTGCTGTACAGGCTGAAAGCTTTTTAAACTGCAGACTTAAGTCCATCAAGTCCTTGAGTCTCACTGACATTAGAGATAACAATTATTTTATCTGTCCTAAGCTTGACACCAGCTCAGTGTTACCACATGGTCCATGAGCCTCAACTTTCTGCTAGGTTTAGCCAGTATGTATAATTGGGATTCTGCCTCCGTGTCCAGACTACACTAAGTTTCTCTTGTGGCTCTAGAGCCTGAATCTCTGACTCTGAGATTGACCTTTACTGATAGGGACATGATTTTCATACTTTGTTTTCAATCAAATGGACCTTATAGAACCACAGTGCTACCATATTTCTACATATAGAGCCAGCCATTGTTTGGAAACTTCTGCTAATGAGCATCCACATATCACCTACTCATATTATACCACCCTCCTTCTTTAAAATACATGATGGCTAGGCCTGAACTTGCTACACTGCTATGGACACAATGACATTAACTGCTACCTTGCCCCTTAAGAAGCTATTGCTAAACTCATTTAGTTTCACAACCCTGAACATGTTTTCTCTGGATTATTTTCCTCCCTCACTGGCCATCTAACGTCCTAGTGGGTTTTGTAGCCCCACTTATAAGGATTATAACAGTGTCATGGCAGCACTCTGTGCAATTAGGTAAATCCCATACATTTTGTAAATGAGAATGCTGGATCTGTTGGACCCAAAATCATTCAGCTAGGTCTGCTCATTTGGTCATTTTTCTGCATTCTTCATTCCTTAATTTATTCAACAAATATTTATGGAGCACCTCCTGTGTGTACTCTACTGGGAACAGGAGATACAGTGGTGAACAAAATACATCTATAAACTCAAGGAGTTTACCTTCTGCAGGGTTGGGACTCAACAAGAAAACATTCTACAAGATTCCCAGGCCCTCTCTTGTTCTTTCAATTCTTGTAGAAAATTATTTCAAAGATCATATATCACTAATCTACTGGCTTCCACAGTGGTTCCCTTGAAAAGAAAGTGAATTTTGTGTTGCCAATAACATGAGAGGTAAAAGTGATGACCATTCTTGTCCATCCACACACCCACGCACTAAGTTATCAGTCCTAAGGACAAATAATTATTCTCACTTCACCAAAAACTATGCTGCAAAGTATCAAAGCATCTATAGATTTGGTTATATTTAAGAATGGAAAAACTAACGACCAAGTTAACTGGGCTCATCAAATCAGACATTTGACAACATTCTGCAAGTTAGGAAAATAAAATAAGTGTAGTGTCAGACCAGCCATCAGGTCAGTAGCTGCCCTCTCTAATCGAGCTCACAATCTATTCCAAATGTCCAATCCAGTCTAGAGTAACTAGGAGGACCAGGAAAATCTTACAAGAGCAAAAGACCCCATCACTTCCTCTTGTTTGCATCTTTCACGGTCAATAGGTAATTAATCACCAGGTTCCACCTCAGCAATATAGGAATTTTTCTAATGATTTATTATATGAATAACTAAGGAGAAAAATTCTCCAATGACATAATATGCATAATGTATATCTTAATGGGAAGGCAATTTAGATATTTATTTAGGCCACATTCATGTGCAAGTTATTTCTAAGGATGGAAAGCTGCTTTGGCAGAACTAATTATAATAAATTACTAACAGCGGCTGCAAACATTAGGTGTTCAGCCAAAGTGATCAATAGACCAAAAGCCAAGCTTAGACATATTTGCAAATGTGTTACATGAATTTCTTATGGAATTAAAAAGGGGACCCCTTTATCTTGTTCTATGAGAGAATGAGTCCTCTAAGCCAAGTGCATTAAGATCTCAGCATTCACAAAGCTGCCTTAAGATATAGATATATGGGCCTCTAGATTCCCAGGAATGGGACTGTTCTGTCCCATAATGCTCTTAATTGTCAGAAGAATTGGGGTGCTAAGATAATGTTGAAATGTCCCAAGTAAGCTTCACTTTTCTCAGAAATCAATTTTATCTTGGTACAAGAAGTGCTGGGCTTGATGGAAACCAGTTAGATGAAAATTTAATTTTGCAAATTGTTCATTTATTCTCATATCCACTGTCAGTGAGAAAACAGGGCAATTTCCATATGACCACAAACCAAATGCAACAGCAATGTACTTAGACCAATGCAAAGTCTGTTTAAAAATGGGTTGGACAATTGGGGTCCTTGCTGTCCAAAACAATCTTGCTCAAGAGTGAAGCTATTTTTCTGCTTCAGACCTCATCACAAAAGCCCCTGGTTCTGTGCACTGTAAAATATCCCAGGGTCAGTAGGACATCCCATTTTTGCTCAGTATTTTGAAAGCACGGGCCACAATGAAAACAGGTCATGCACAGAAATGCTAGTTCCCAGATTGCCAGCATATGTCCTGGGTATAAAGTTTAAAATTTTACATTTCCTTAATGTAAGAACTGCAAGAGGCATAGCAAGTAATTCAAACACTCTCCTATCTACCACTCAGTTTATGAAATAAAATATCACAAATATAAATGAAGCCACTGGTGCAGTGTATCTCTTCCTGTTCCTATTCCCTCCCTCCCTAGAAGTAAACACTATCATAAATTTGGTGTTTGCTATTTCCATGTATGCTTTATACTTTTCTTAATATAAATATATCCATAAACAGCATATAATATTGTTTTGTGTTTTATGGTATCACACTATATGTAGTTTCCCATAAATTCTGTTCTTTTATTTGCTCAACATTGGGGTCTTTGAGATTCATCCATGTGATTTCATCTCTCTCCTTGAGTACAGCCATACCATTGCCAGTCACCACTTCGTGCTCTAGCCAGCTCCCACTCTCATCACAGCCTGCCTCTCAAACTCTGACTCACTTAGTTATTCATTCAGCCACCCATTCAATTGTTCAACAAATACGTATTGAGTGCTTAAAAATTACCAGACACTATTTAATGGGTTTAAAATAGAAGGAAAGCATCAGAGTGGACAAGACTGGTACCTCTTCTGCCTTATGTTCCAACCCTCTTCTCTTTGTCAGAAAATCTGATCAATTAAAGCAAAGTGAGTAAGAAAAGAACAAGTATTAATTGAGCATCTACTAAGGGCTAATGTAGCTGTGGCTGAAAATGACATGTTCACTGTAGCATGTAACATACTTGTTACATACCTGGCCATCAATGACCCAAAAGAAAGTGAGTAGAAGGTAAGCTGCCATTTTACAGAGTGCCAGTGATGTGTTTCAAAGATGTTATCTCCTTTTCATTCTACAACAGTAATCTGATATAAGGAGTGTTATTGTTTGCAATTAGCAACAAGGAAGCTGAACCTCAAGAGACAAGTAGTGACCTTCCCACGGTCTGATAGTAAGAGCCTGATCTAAGATTCAAATCCTGATCTTGCCCCTCTAGTTCAAACCTCTTATGGCTGATGGCAGGAATTTTAAATATCAAGAACCAGACAAGGAAAACACAGTTTCCCATTCCAAGCCACTATATGCAGGCCAGACAGACAGGGTGCAATTTGCTGATGTGATTTTTGCCAAGAAAACATCAAAGGAATCTTTAATCACTGTGAGTGAGCTGAGGTTCCATTGCCCATTATAGATGGTGCTTCCCTCAGGACAAGGTCGTGGCGCACAAGTCTTGATTCACTGCCCAGTCTGGTTTCGTGTCATGAGAGCTAAGGACTGTACCTCTGGTTTCAGGATCCTTCCACAAAAATTTTCCTTAACATCTCCTAGTGAAGGTTAAAGGCCAAGGTGGAACTGGCTGTGAAGCCTGAAGCAATTTCTGAACCCTCTTTTCAATACACAGGACTTCTCTGGACTCAGCAACTATGAGGAAAACTGGGTGAAAGAAATAATGACACCAGAGGATCAAAGAATAGAAGCTGACAGCAATGTTGTTGTCACTGAGAGGAACCTGGAGGTCAGATCTCAGTGTGGAGGTCAGATCTCAATGTAGAGATCATCTCTTCAGGGAAGTCGTCCCTTACCAGCCAAGCCCCGGCTCACTGACAATCTTATGAGCTTCCCCTATCATAACACTGCCTCCCATTGTATCGTAATTGTTTAGTTACCTGACTGTCTCTCCCATCAGAACTGTGCGGTCCACAAGAGAAGGGACCAGACTTGTTACTTCAGTCTTAAATTCACTGTGCCTAACACAGTGACTGGTACAAAATAGGTACTCAATGGGTATTGGTTGAATAAATTAATGAATGTACAAGTGAAAAATTCAGCTCCCTAAGAAGAGTCTTAGAGGAAGAAACCAAGAAGTGGTCTGACTGAAGCATTATAAGAAGCTGGAAAGGACCCCACAGACCCACAAAACATCCATAAACTTTAATTAACACTTGCTCTGTGCCAGGCACTACTCTAAGTGGTTTTATATTTATTGATTTGTTTAACCCTCACAACAATCCTATGAGTTAGGTGCTATTTTTGTACCCACTCAGCAGATGAATAAACTGAGGCATAGGGAGGTTTAATATCCAACTCAAGGTCATTCAGCTAGTAAGTATTAGAGCTGGGATTCATACTCAAATAGTGTGGATCCAATGTCTGTGCTTTTAATCACCTGGGTAGACCATAAAAGTATAAAGATCTTTCTTGGGTTTTGTCCCAAGATAAATAGCTGACAGCTCAAGAGCCACTGTGTTTTCCTATGTCTAGGCACCAAAATCCTTATTAGGCAAGACTGTGTACTCCTTGAAAAACAACCCTGTCCTTTGGATCTGTACTCCGGCCCTAATATATTTTGGTTGTTCAGGAAAAGTACCATGCTAAATTCACAAGAAGACCTGTAGTGGAATCAGACTACCACGGTATCTTGGGTAAATTATCTTAGTTTAGGCTCTGGCACTGGACAAATCTGGGTTTAAACACCATCTCTAACATTTACTCACGAAGAGATTTTAAACAAATATCCAAACTTTCTAAATCTCAGTTTCTCATTTGTAAAGTGATACAAATAGTATCAATCTCAAAGGATGCTCCGAGTGCCAAGTGTGATCAACTATATAAAATGCTTAGTGAAGTGCCTGGCAGAGAGGGGATCTTCAACAAATGTTAGTAAGTGTTATCTGTGGGATTCACTTTCTTCCTCTGAAACAGGATGCTACTATGTATCTCCCAGGATTGGTGCAAGGACTAAAGGAGGAAGGGAGAGTATGCCAACAACAGGCTATCTTACACTATTGCCTTCTTTATATCCCATTTTCTCTTCTTTCACTGGGAATCCAGCTATAGACTTACCACTATACTAAAACTACTCTTTAAAAGGTCACCTATAACTTCCAAAATGTCAATTCTAATGTTCTTTTCTCAAGTTTCATCCTACTTCCTTGTCTGCTACGTTTTTTTCATTATTGACCGCTCCTCTGTCTTAAACTTCTCCCCTCTTGTTCGCTGTAAAATTGCATTCTGCTGCTGCTGCTGCTGCTGCTGCTGCTGCTGCTGCTGCTGCCGCTTCATAGAAAGATATCTCTTACACTAGAAGCTCCTTTCTGCCAACCCCTTCCACAGGTACTTGCCAATGTTCTAGTCTTGGCACGCTCCACTTTCCCCTGAGCCCACTCTTGCTGGGCAATCACATCTACTCCTGTAGCTACAAGAGCTTATTCTGTGTGGATGAGCCCCAAATTTATGACTCTGACCTTAACCTCAACTGAGCTTGAGTCCTACATCTCTATTTCTTGCTGGATATCATGCTTGGAAAGCTCTCCTTTCCTCCTCCTTAAGCCAGTACTTCCTCCTGTTTCTTGTTTTCAATTAATGGTCATACCACTCTCCTAAGCCACCAGAGTTTGAAACACTAGTACTCTCTTTCACTTGCAACCCTTACTATTTCTTGTCCAAACTAGAAGAGTAACAACCAAAGAAGCCTCACTGATTCCATCCTCAACCTGCTCTGCTCCATCCTTCAGCTGGCCCCAGTTTCACAGATCTAAACAAGCCACTCCCAGGTCTAGGAGTATGCATGGACTCTGCAGTGACAAATTTAACATTTCAAACATCTTAATCCAGCAATCTTGCCTTCAAAGTCCTTTACCAATTCAACCCCATTCTAAACTTAACAATATTTTTCACCTTGGCATTTCTCAAAGCTGACCTAACTTAACGATAGAATTCTATGTTTAAGTTATTCTCTCTGCTTAGACTGTCTTGCACAAGTCCTCCTTCCTTCAAAGACATCTATGTTTCAAAAGCACACTCAGCCTTTAAGCTGCCTTAAAATTCTCCCTCAACCACATAAGCATCTTAAAAATCCTCAGTGAAAATTTCTCTCTTTCCCTTATAATCCAATAGTACTTATTTTTTTTTTTACCTTTAATATGGAGCTTTCCATAGTCCAACTTATAATTATGTAGATCTAGATATTTCTCATGGACTGGATTATAAGCTATTTGAGGGTAAGGAATATATCACATATTTTTATCTATAAATTGCCCACAGAATCAAACACAGAGTTTTACACATGGTGTGAACCCAGGAAGAGTTGTGCGTGTTTGTGTGCGCAGGTTTTAGCAGAACTGAGCTTTAGATAATCTGAACCTCCGTGATCTCTGCAATCCTTCTCATTGAGGAAACCCAGGGAGCCCTGTGTGCAGTCTGGGTGGGTAGACTTTAGAAGCCTATCTGAGCTCCAGAACCCACCAGTGAGTGGCCTGGTTAGGGGACTGAACCTAGAAAATTTTACCTCACTATTAGCAGCCTATACACAGCAAGTAAGTCAGCCACATCATTTGATAATTTAGAGAAGCTATCAGTTGAGATAATCTTAGGATTCCAAGGGCCTAGCTCATGGAGGCCTTAGACAAATGTGTTAACAATGTCTGTATAAAGCACAGTGGGCAGACTGTCATCATGGGCTTACCATCATTAATTCACCCATCAAATTTAAAGTGATACCATTATGGTAAGCATTAATAATTCCCAGCATAATAACAATGATAACAGCAGGTAGTTTTTCAAAACTATTACCTATGTTGCAATAACACATCCTGAATGTTGGGCTTAAAGCAGTCTCTTGAGTAGAGATGGAAGTGGAAATATTTTGATAATAACAGTTTATAGTAATAATAGTTTAAAGCTCTAGCTTGAAGTTGGCTCTGTGTGTCTTTTCTTTTTTGAGTCTCTGGGTAACATCATTTATGGAATCTCATTTTTCAGAAGTACTGGCATGAGCTGATCTCTTAATAATGCTAGTCATAGAGTAGCTATAGTCCATGAAATTTCTAAAAATCACAGCACCCCAGAAATGTCATTGGTCTCAAATACCAAACAAAATGTATGGAAATGCCTTACTTGTTAAAAGGGTCTGCTCTATACCAATGGACCATTTAGGAATGGACAATTTAGAAAAATACTGAGGTTCAGTGGATAAAAATAATGCATTTGGAGTCTGCCAGAGCTGGGTTTGAAACCTTGGCTTGGCCACTTCTGTTTGGCAAGTCACTTAATACTCCTTGTCCTAAGCTTCTTGTAAGATGGAGCTAGTAACACTCATCCCATTGGGGGGGTTATGGGATATAATATGCATGAAGCTCCTGACACACAAGAAGCACTCACTGCACAGTAGTCAGTATTCTCATTTTGAGTTGGAATATGATATAAGTAAGTCCAAAGCTGTGAACTCTGATCTCCATATGGGTCAGTTCATACAGTCATGATTTTATTCAACAATGTCAAGGGCCTCCCTCAGTGAGAGATATCCACTGTGTGGTATGATAAATGCTATGATAGTGCATACACAGTACAGTAGAGCTTAGAGAAGGTTTCTTGGAGGAGATCGGGCCTAAATTTAGAGTACCTATTTCCAGGATGGAGAAAAGGAAAAAAGAGGATTTTGCCAGAGGAGACACATGAGCAAAGATTAACTGGTTTCTCTGTTGTAGCAGACTAGAGTCCCAGTCCCACCCAATGTCTTGTGAGTCCCTCAGACAGAGAGCAAAGAGCTGGATCGGGGGACCCCATCCTGTTCCTGGGAGAATAACTTAGGCTGTTCACCCTTCTGATAGACTGGGGAGCTTGGGGCACTATCTTTATGTAACCAGGATAGCAAATTATTCACATAGGGTTCTCAAAGACCTTCAAGATACCAATAAACCTAACCCTTAATGGGAACAAAAACACAAAGCCACTTCATCCAGACTTAGTTTACTAAGTACTAACATTTTCAACTTATTAAAGATGAGCTCTGAGAGATTTTAAGATACATGGAGATTTGGGCTGCCTGGGAAAACTACTATATGGGTAGTATAATCTTTGTTAGCTGGTGTTTAGATCAAAGAGCTTTTCAACTTATGTGCAGGGGTTATGGGTGTGCTGAGATACTGACCATCTCCAACACTCAGCAGACCAGGAGGGGCCTGGGGTGGTCAGAGCCCTCGACTTTTCAACTCTGGCAGTGAGAAATCCTTTCCTTTTACTCCATATGCAAATAACACCATTCTGTATGGCATGATAAGAAAACAATTGAGAAACATTGTTATGGGGTCCTTGTCTAAAGGAACTTCTTGAAAGAAATGCCAGCTGAATTATATTGACGCTTAGAGGTAAGGTCATCACCGTCATCATCACCAGTAGTATTTCTATTATTAAAACAAAAGGATTCTCTATTCTGACAGTCACTTGGCTTCTCCCAAATATCTCTGTCTGCTCCTAGTGTAGTATGATGACCAGGATGAATGTCATGAGATTATGATTTATTAGATAGAGAAGACAATCAGTCTTAATCATAAGTCATTGTGACTGTAACTAATTCTTGACACCATCACCCATAAAATAAGCATTTGTTTAAAGTGGGTATTCATCTGTCAGCATATGAAGAAACTTTAAGTAAGTCTGTGCATATGCATATATGTGCATCATGGAGAAGCCTCTCTTTATACAAGAGCAAATATTCTGTCTGGAAAAAGAATGATGGAAACAGAGGCAAGAAATCATGAAATTCCTTTCCACTGCCCTTTCTTTTCTACTTAAAACAAAGCAAAAACCAACCAGTCGACTTTTTTTCAACCTATCACAGTTTGGGGTTTTCCTCCCAAAACCATATTTCGGGGGCCATTAGGGGAATGGTTCAGCCTGGCCAAGTTACTCTGGATTTGCAGCTCTGCTGTCAGTCCAGGGCAGGCTCCCAGCAGAAGCCGCCTAATTGGCTGTCAGCGAGTCACTTTGATGCACAGCCTTTTCTTTAAAACCTTTTCCACTCCAGTAACACGGCCTCTCTACAAGAGCCCCAAAACACATTGAAAGTGTAGGTGTGGGAGTGTTGGAAACCACACTGAACTTGTGCTTCGACAGTTGTGAATAATCTCAAAATGTTTTCACTGTAAACGTGCTTAAGTCACGGTTAGCCCATCAAAACAGTTTGACAAGTTTCTGTTTGGCTCTGGTCTCAGCTACTGTGTTCATGACCTGATTAGCTAGTGCCTGGAAGGGATTGACAAGAGTGGCAAATCCACCGAGACAGCTCTTTGCAAAGGGGATTTATGGTTGCATAATGCAGTAACTAACCCTAAGCACTCACAAGCTGTTACCCAGAACACAACTTCTTCAGAGCCAAGGAAAGCAGGAGAATGAAATCAAACATTTTCTGCATGTAAACGTGTCCACCCTCCAAACACATTTCCTTGCTTTTGAGTATGAGTTTATTCTTGCCAACTGGAATTTGGAGCTGAATTTGAATCTTGGCCCTGTTACCGAATAGCTGTGTGACTGAGTAAGATACTTAACCTCTCTGAGTCTCATGTTCTTATGTGTAAAAATCTAACCATTGACTCCCACCTCCCAGGATTACTGTTTACATGTGAAAACAACAAGTGCCTGGTTCATAGTCTGCAATCAATACGTGTTAATTTCCTTCCTTTCCTGACTAAAATGTTTGAATTAGGATTTGTTCCATCACTAGCACAAGACATACAATGCAGAGAAGGTGCTTGAGGCCCAAATTGCACGTCCTATGCAGTATGCCAAAATGATTTCCCAAATCTTAAAAGTGCTGTCTACCAACTAGCCAACACCAGTTTTCCCAGCAGGATATGATCTGCCACCACATTCGTTATCCATAGAAGTTACCTCTAGGACTTAATATTCTTTTTGGCCGCTCTTGGGCATTGATCTTTGAAGATGAGATATCTGAGCAGAATTATTTTAACACTATCTCTGCACATGCAGCACTTAGCCTTTTTAAAGGTCTTCCCTCTGCTGCTACTGACTAACTGACCCTCTGGCACATGAGTGCTGACAAATACCCTGCTCTTGGAATATCTTAGACTTTCAAATCAGATTGCCTGGAGAGATGGAGTGCTGAGAAAGGAAATAGGGTACGACAGAAAAGTAAATTGAGCCTAAATTTTCTCATTATTAGGATTATTATTTTTAAGGTTGAAATGCTGATAAACCCTGAGACTGGGTTGAGCTCCTCTTTCGCCTCCCAGCCCTGCTTCTGTTTATCTTATCAAAGCATTTACCTTACTGTAGTGTTGTTAACCTCCGAGATCCTTTGGGTCAGGAACTATGTCTTGAACTTTGTCACAAATCCAGCAATTTACATAACGTCTAGCACATGATAGGTGTTCAGCTAATATTTGTTAAATGAGAGCATAAATGAATTAAATAATGAATGTTGGCAAAACAATTTCTAAATGCTTTCAGCAAGACCTTCAAGAGCTTCATAGCCTCATCCTCCACTTCTCAATCCTTTGCTCAAAGTACAGAATCAAATATAGGGAAATAACGCTTTCTTCTCCCTGAGAAAAATGATGACAAGAGTCCTCATACACCAGCTGTGTTTATTGACCCCCGGACTAAATACACAGCCCATTATTTAACACCAGGAAAAAGAGAAAAGAAATAACTGAAAGCCATCCCCTTGGCACTCCTCACTGTGTGTTATGTGACCTTTATGGCCTCCGCCTCACTGTTCCTCAGCCTGAACATGTATGGCAAAGGGGCTGTTCCTCTCTAGGTCTGGTTTGCAATGCCAAGCCCCCTAAGAGCGATTCTCCCCAGATACAGAGCCTGCAAATCTGCAGTTGAATGGCAGTATCTTGGATCTGACAGCAGAGGTCCAATAGGAAGGCCATCCCCACAGGGCTCTTGAGAACGTTAAATGAGATGTTGTATACAAGGCACCCAGCACAGTGCCTGGTGCATGGTAAGTGCTTGACACATGTGAAGAGCTAGCCAATTTCCTGCTCCTCTGGATGAGAGGGCATAAAGTGGTCTTAACCCTTCAGCTCACTCTTCAGTTCACCTTCAAAGAAAGATCCAAACAGAGTCACATTCCACATTTCTTTCTACAAGATTCTTTTCTGTTATTATTCCAATCCAAAAAAGGTTACTGGACAAACCACAACTGTGTAAAAACGTCATTTCATCCACTTGTATCCAGCCCCTCTCCAGGGTCCTTCTTTTTTTAACCAATGATTTATTTTCTTTTGAAGAGTTCACTGTCCTTCCTACCAGAGATTCTGCAGTTTTCAACAATGTATCACAATTTTACCTGTTTTAAAAGGAGCAAGAATTCCATTCCATTCCATTCTTTTTCTTAAGATTGTTTAAAATTGTATTGAAACAAAACACCTAATTTTAACAAAGCTCTATGTAGTCATTGTTTCCTTGTATACCATGCGCTTGTTCCTTCTACCCAAATGCACTCCACCTGAATTCATAATGAAGTTGTCTCTGCCAATACCAACCTACACTTATTTTCCCTTCTCTTGGCCTCGGATGGTACTTGCTATACAACTCCCACAATTTAGCCCTTGATACCAATTTCATAGTTTCTTGGAGATGTCTGGACTTTCCTCAGATTAGGTGTCCATTTTTCTTCTACTTCTTTTGAATTTCTGCTCACATATTGCCTTAAGAGAGTTCTTGGCACCAAGTAGGGGCTTATTACACCCTGTTGGATGAACACATGATCTTTAGGTTGAGGAATGATCCCTGAAGTGGGTGGGACTCAGATAAGGATTGCTCCATTCTCATTATAGTCTATCCCCTGCTGTAGCTGCCTCCCTCACATCTGGTGACTTTGAGCCCAAGGAAACCCCCTCAGTGTTGTTCTGCCAGGCCTGTGCAGAGCTGGGAAGATATGGCTCTCTTAGGTGATTTTCTTTCCAATACGGAAGTTCAGCAAGAAAGCCAACAAAACAGAAGCTCTATCCCTCTGGGTTTTCTTGTTCTCCTGACTGCAAAGGACAGACTTTCATCAGCTAAGTACTATCTAGTATAACCAGCACCTGGCAACATGAAAGTAGGAAAATTTGCTGCCTTAATGGGGAAAAAAAGCCTTTTTATTTAGCCTGGAAAAACAACTTAGTAGCCAATGAAATACATTTGTACCATAAAGGGAAACAAGTATGTCTATACTAAATGGAGAAAGAAAAAAAATCACTTTAGAGATTAGAAAGCACCATTCAGAATTAGGCCAGTGCTGGATACCATTTCCTATTCAAACTAAGTGGAGGGGACTATTTAACAAGGGCATTTGTCTCTCCCTGTGTGATGCTCTACTATCAGAGCTTACTAAAGAATGGGGAATGCCACAATCAAGTGCCTCCTAGTTGACAGACACTGTTCTAGAAGTTTCTGGAGAAATCTGAGGCTGTGTTGGAGCTATCCAAAGATGAAAGTAAGGCAAGGAGCTCCAAGGACTTTTGAAAACTGCTGAAGAAGGGGTAGAAGGAAATAAAACAGCATACCTTATCTCATTTAAAATTCCAACAACTCTGTGAGGTAGGTACTATTATTACCTCCATTTTAGAGATGAGGAAACTGAAGTCATGATAATCAAGGATGACTAGAAACATAAGAAATTTTTATATTATTTAAGTTGCCCTAACCATTTTATAAATGTATAAAGAATTACAGAGGGAAGGTGTTTTTAATAAAGTCACACAGCTGCTAAGTAGCAGGGTCAAGACTTGAACCCTTCTGATTCTTAATCTGGTGGTCTACTCACTATTTTAAGCTTCCTTCCTCTCCAAGTCCAATCTTTCCAACTTACATATGTCCCTTTACTCCTATCTCCAATTTGTCTGCAGAATGTGGTTTAATATTTATATCTTGGATTTATCCATTTTTTTCAGATAGTATATACTGAGTATTAGGACTGTTCTAGGCACTGGGCCCTAGAATAGACAATAAAACACACAAGACAAAATTCTAATTCTGTAGCATTTACAGTCTAGCATGCAACACAACATTAAAGAAACTATCATCAAACAGATAACTACCAACTATGACTGCAATTAAGGAGCACTACAGAGTATAGAAGTGTATAATGGGGGAATACTTTGATTTGGATGGGGTGTGTTCAGGAAGGGCCTTTCAGAAGAAATGACTACTAGAGACCAGAAATATAAGTAGGACTTGGTCAATCAGAGTCCAGTATTATCACTCTGGGGACTAATGTGTTTAATGGTTTTATTCATTCAATAAAATTTAGTGTTTATCCACTTAAATATATGGCAGAATTCATTTCATTTTCAATCATCTAGTATAGAATCATGAGCAATCAGATGCTTCAGAAAAGTATTCTGATGGTAATTATGGAAAAAGAGTCAAAATCAGTCTAAAAGAGCAAAGGTGATTACTCAAACATTGATTAGTTAGCTTCACCTAAAGATTTGTTGCCAGAAAGTTTACAAACTGCCTTTAAAGTAAGAACATGACTTGAACAAAGGCACTAAAATGCCCCTTCACAAATCTCAACTGAAATGATTAAACAAGTCTGCCTAATAGGATTATCAATCATTTTAGTACCCTTACCATGTATTTCTGCCAGTTGTATCACAGTGCTAATCTAAACTTGTAGCTGTTAGCCGCTCCAGTTAGAGGCAGGATAAGATCATTAAAACAGCACACAACTAGACAGAGAATGCAAGAAGAATTTACCCATATGTTTGAATGACATATATCAAGCAGAGATAAATCCTCCTCATTCAAAAATGAATTAAATGGACTTGAAACCAATACAAGGTCAGTGAAATTCTGCTGCAGCACAAAAAGGAGGGGGGAAAAAGTGAAGCAAGTGGTGTAAGAGGAGCACACTTTTGAAAAAGATTTACTATAGGAGACAGAAGTTAATTTAAAATAGTATCTGCTTTGTATAGGGTATAATTCAAGGAAATTTAAACTCAAATCTTATTGCAGATTTATTAAAAGTCAAAACAATTAGATTTAAAAAGGAAATTGGCTCAGCCAAAGAATGTAAGGAAGCAGATAATCCTATAAAAGATTTTAATAGTATTATAAGATTTTACTTTGGCATTTAGTAATGAATCTACTCTTGAACATTATTTTATGTTACTTCCATAGACCTATGCAAACAAACAAACAAACAAAAAAACCCTAAAACTAAATAGACATACTTTCCTGACTAGCAAGAAAATATGTAACTGTATAACCAGTTGGGCAAATGGTAACAATATTGTGAGATCATCATCAGTGGGTTAACTATTATTAGGTTGACAAACAACTTTAATTTCTTTTGACAAACATACTGAAACAATCATTATTATTAAGATTGTCCTAAGGTTAGAGGTTATATTTTGTAGGTGATAATACCAATCTTTTAAAGGAAAAATATTTCAAGAGAGTTTTGCACAAATAAACTAGTCAAGAATTCAATTTTATGATGACAAGATACAGGTTAAATATTGACTTAACTTTAAAATGGCCCTTTATCCACCCAGCTAATGCTCTTTTTTTCTTTGTAACTGATTTGTAAATATTATTTAGCTAGCCCTTATCTTTACAACAAAAAATATGCAGTTCAATTCTTCACATTCTTAAAAACTCTTGCCACAATTTCATAGAAAAATAGGAAAGAGATATAAGACAGTTCACACACAAAAATGCAAATACTCCTTAAACATTTGAAACCTAAAAAAATAAAAATTAAACCCATATTGTGATACCACTTTTTGACCCATTAAATTGGGAAAAATCCAAAAGTTTAGTAATCTCTCTCTGTTGGTGGGACTATGGGACATCAGGAACTCTCATAGAGGGCTAATGGGGCTGCAAAAATGATATACCTCTTATAGAGGGAAATTTGGCAAGATTTTGTTAATTACACATGCATTTACCCTTTGACCCAGCAACCCCACAGCTAGGGGCTATCCCAAAGATACATGTCAAAAATATAAAATGATATATATTGAAAGCTATTCAATGCAGGAGTATTTATAATAGCAAAAGACTGGAAACACTCCCCAATACATACTAGTAAGGAACTATTTTAATAAACTGGGATATCCACACAATGGAGTACCTTGCAGGTATAAGAAAGAAATGAAGCAAAGCTCCTCATACTACTATGACATGATCTCAGGAATATATTGGTTTTTTTTTAATTACAGGGTACAGAAATGTATTATATTATGCATTCATATGTGTATATATATGTATATACATTCATCTAAGGAAGTGAAAAAAGTTATGAATTATGGATAATTATATCTTCTTTATATTTTTAAAAAGAAACAATGGAAGGATAAACCAAAAACTATTGTTTTTTTAATTATTGTCTATAATAGGGAGAAAGGAAACAGGATGAAAGGGAAAGGGAGAGAAGCTAGACTTTTTTTTAGTGTACCTTGTTTTTGTTTTAACTTTGGAACAATAAATATTTCACATAACTATAAAACAAAATTGAATTTAAAAAGCAATTTTTCAAAAACAAAAGCAAAATGAAACAATTATTTATCAAATTATTGGCATAACTACAAAAATAATTATTTCAAGGGACGTTAAAACACAGTACAGATGGTCCCAACTTACAATGGTTTGACTGATTTTTCAACTTTTTGGTGGTGCAAAAGCAATACACATTCATTAGAAACAGTACTTCACATTTTGAATCTGGATCTTTTCCCAGGCTAGCAATATGCAGTATGATTCTCTCTCGTGATGCTGGGTAGGGCAGCAAGCTGCAGCTCCCAGTCAGCCATGTGATCACGAGGGGAAACAACTGATACATTTACAATCCTTCTGTACCCATACAATCACTCTGTTTTTCACTTTCAGTAAAGTTCTCAATCAATTACATGAGATATTCAACATTGTTATAAAATAGACTTTGTGTTAGATGATTTTGCCCAACTGTAAGCTAATGGAAATGTTCTGAGAACATTAAAGGTAGGCTAAGCTAAGCTATGATGTTCAGTGGGTTAGGTGTATCAAATACATTTTTGGTTTATGATATATTTTCAACTTACAATGGGTTTATTAGGATGTAAGTAACACCATCATAAGTCAAGGAAGATCTACAGTTTGACTATACATCTCTAGTAGTATGCACTCAAATACAAAATTCTTAAAAATCTGCAGAGGATTCTCAAATTGTTTTCAGCAATCATTTTGTTAGTAATAATCTATATTATCATCTTCAAAGTATATATACCAAAGAAGCAATTATAGTAGTGTGATAAGGACTCAAGATTTTCATATAAGATAAAAAAGAAGCATATAATTAAAAGAAATTAAGGAAAACTCATAAATTTGAATTGAAAATATGAAAGTAAAATGACGACATATTTTTCTAACTCTGTTCAACACTGAAAAGTTTTTTAAAAAGATGACTGTTTTGAATACTGGAGATACAATAGCAAACAAGATAGGATGGCCCCTGCGACACCCAAAGCAGAGCTGAGTGAGGAAAGCACACAAGTAAAAATGCACATACAGCTAGGCAGTTCAGCAGGTGGCATTCAGTAGGGGTGGATGAGTGCCATGTTAAGCAAAGTAGAGTTTCTTTACAGTGCAGGGTAAATGGAAATGGAAAAAAGAATAAATTAAAGACGCTCTGTATAAAGGACAGAAAACATAAACATAATTAATTGCTATCCCTAAAGAAGAGGTGGAGCAAATGGAAAAGAAGCAATAGGCAAAGATGTAATCCTGAGATGGACAAAGACCCAAGTCAACAGGTGGAAAGATATCACTAGATACCCATACTAAAATGGCTCTCAAGAGACTAATTGCTGAACACATCCAAATGATTTTTTTTTACCTCCACAGATAAAAGATTTTGTAAGTACCCGGACAGATTTTTTAAAAGTTGTTTATCTGGAAAGAAAGAAAATCAGCTTTCTTCTCTGCAAAACTGAAACAACTATGAATAGACCATACTTTTAATATAAGATAGATGTTTAATAACTAAGTAATTCAGAAATATTAAAAGAATAAATAAAAGTGACTCAGGCAAATACAAACAAAATGAAATCAGACTTGTCAATGTTAACATTCAGATGAAAAGAAGAATCCAAGGCAGGAATCACTGAAGAAGACAAGGAAAGTCATTGTTTACTGATAATAGTTTCATGACTCAGATCACTCATTTTAAATTTTATCCTTAATGTGTCAAATAATATGAGACTGGATTGAGTAAATAATGATTTAAATATAAAATAGATCTTATACTTACTGATAACCAAAAAATTTTTGAAGAGATAAAAAAGTATAAGAACCTCTAAGAAGTACAAGTTTTTAATTGAAAATACAACAAAAATCATAAAAAAGGTACAAATCATTTTACAGGATGAAAAGACCTTGTATTAAAAACATGTTAATTGTTCTCAGATAAGTTAACAATGCAATTTCAATCCAAGGCAGAGGAATTTTTTGAAACTCCACAAAATATTTTAGAGTTTACATAAAGGAGAATGCAGGATGAATCTGCACTATTAGACGCTGAAGTATA
Organism: Camelus ferus; assembly: GCF_009834535.1. NCBI lineage: Eukaryota > Metazoa > Chordata > Mammalia > Artiodactyla > Camelidae > Camelus > Camelus ferus. Next base: position 96,115,540 of record NC_045732.1, on the reverse strand, counting down.
TTACAATTTCTGACAATAGAGACAGTAAAGTACTTGAGCAGAAACAGACCTATCAATGGAACAAATTGAAAAGCCCAGGAAAATAAACCAGTATATTTAAGTACTTGTTGTGTAATAACAATGGCATTAAAACACAATTGAGATAGGTTATTTAATTATGGTAATGCCACAATTGGTGACCATTTTCTAAAAATGAAAAGTGATTTCAGGCAAATATCATGGATATCTGCTGTTTGGGTGAGCAGTCCTTTCTAAGTCTAAACACAAAAGAAGAAACTATATAAAAAAATATGACAGATTTGACCAAGTACAATTTAAAACTTCTGTATGTCAAATGGTACCATAAATAAAATTAAAAGGCAAATAATAAGAACATATTTACAACACAGACCAAAACAATATTAGTATTTTTATATGTAATCTAATATATAATGATATCTTAAAAATTAGTGAGATTATTATATACCAGTATACATATGGGAAATGGAAATGAATAAACAATTCATAAAACAGAAATCCATTAAACAAGTCTGTATTCTCTGTCTGTGAGTCTATTTCTGTCCTGTATTTATGCTTTGTTTTTGTTTGTTTGTTTGTTTTTGTTTTTTAGATTCCACATATGAGCGATCTCATATGGTACTTTTCTTTCTCTTTCTGGCTTACTTCACTTAGAATGACATTCTCCAGGAGCATCCATGTTGCTGCAAATGGCATTATGTTGTCCGTTTTTATGGCTGAGTAGTATTCCATTGTATAAATATACCACATCTTCTGTGTGGAGGGTGGGAAGGGATAGACTGGGATTTCAAAATTGTAGAATAGATAAACAAGATTACACTGTATAGCACAGGGAAATATACACAAAATGTTATGATAACTCACAGAGAAAAAAATGTGACAATGAGTGTGTATATGTCCATGAATGACTGAAAAATTGTGCTGAACACTGGAATTTGACACAACATTGTAAAATGATTATAAATCAATAAAAAATGTTAAAAAAATAAAAGTATCAGTATAGTACATAAAAAAAAAGAAATCCACTAAACACAAATTAAAACAAGACCAATTTGACAGTTGAAAAGTCTTATCACAGTAATTGGAATTATATCCTGTAATTGTGAGTGTTTAGTAAAATAGGTACTTATACAACTATTGATAGGAATATAAATTGCCCACTATTTCTGAAAAGAAATTTGTTATATATACTCACTCACTCCTTACAAAAATTTTTAAAAATGCAAAAAAATGCACGTATCTACAAATGGCCAACAGACACATAAAAAGAAGCTCAACATTGCTAATTATCAGAAAAATGCAAATCAAAACTACAGTGAGGTATCACCTCACACCTGTTAGAATGGCCATCATTAAAATGTCCACAAACAATAAATGCTGGAGAGGGTGTGGAGAAGAGGGAACCTTTCTCCATTGTTGGCAGGTATGTAATTTGGTACAGCCAGTATAGAAAACAGGATGGAGGTTTTTTTAAAAAACTAAAAATAGAGTTACCATATGATCTAGCAATCTCACTCCTGGGTATATATCCAAAGAAAACTTTACTTTGAAAAGATGCATGCACCCCAATGTTCATAGCAACACTATTTACAATAGCCAAGATATGTAAGCAACGTAAATGTCCATCAACAGATGAATGAATAAAGAAGTTGCAGTATAGTTGGGGTATGTATGTATGTATACACACACACACACACACACAATCACACACAATGAAATATTACTCAACCATAAAAAAGAATGAAATAATGCCATCTGCAGCAACATGGATGGACGTAGAGATTATCATACTAAGTGAAGTAAGTCAAACAGAGAAAGACAAATATATGATATCACTCATATGTGGAATCTAAAATATGACACACATAAATTTATGTACAAAATAGAAACAGACTCACAGACATAGAAAACAAACTTACGGTTACTAAATGGGAAAGTCGGGGAGGGATAAATTAGCAGTTTGCAATTAGCAGACACACAACTACTATATATAAAATAGATAAACAAGGCCCTACTCTACAGCACAGGAAACTGTATTCAATATCTTGAAATAACCTATAATGAAAAAGAATATGAAAAAGTACATATGTATAACTGAATCATTTTGCTGTATAACAGAAACTAATAAAACATTGTAAATCAACTATACTTCAATTTAAAAAGTATGTATCTTTGACCCAACAATGCAATCACTAGGAATCTATAAAACTGAAATAATGAGATATTCTTAATTGTTGTGTTATAATAACAGTAATAATGCTCAATATTTATTGAGAGTTTATAATTAAATGCTAGACACTATGTGAAGCATTTTCTATATATGGTCTCTTTTAATGTCCTTGACAACCCAAAAGGTTGTTAATATTTTCAATTCCACTTTACAAGTGAAGAATATGGGGATTAGAGAAGTTAAGTGACTTGCCAAGATCACAAAGCCAGTGAGCATCAAATCCAGGATTCAGTCACAGATGGGTGTACCTCTACAGCCTGAGCTCTTTCACTATCCCCCTTTTGTTGTAAATAATAGAGTGGTTAATAAACGATGATATATCCATATGAAAGAATGCCATACAGCCATTAAAATCACAGTGTATCATATTTAGTGACAGGAGTATGCTCATAACTTACTAAATGAAAAAACATTTTGCATTTTAAAGCACATTTCCATATATTTTAAAGTGTATGCCATTCTAAGGGTACAAAGACCAAAAAATGCCTACATCTGTGCCAATGGAGGATAATGGAAAAAGTAGAGACAGGCGCAAGCTTGCTCTGTCCACCTTTCTCAATCCTAAGCAGAGATGTGCGTCTGATGGGATGCAGGCAGTTGAGGTCATGTCCATTTTGAGCAGGCAGCTGATAGCATTGGTGGGGCTTCCCTGGGATCCCCAGACATACATGTTTCCTGAAAGCAGTCTCCTGACATCCTCTATCTACCAAGATCTTTCCAGTGGTTATGAAAGCTTTTCATTCTTTGAATTACTATTTCTGTGTACCTCTCTCTACATGTAAAATACCCCAAAAGGCTTCTGCTTTTCTGAATGAACATTGATTGATACAAGATTTAGTATCAGGAGATGGTAATACAATGCCTGCTAAGAGATGCCAGAGGCAACACCACTTCTTGAAAGAAATTGCACTGTGTGTGGGCTAACCTTCAGTTTTTAGTTAAGTTTCTCATTAGCAGTACCTCTGTGCTTCAGTAATAAGAGCTCTGGATGAACATGTGTAAAGGAAAAGAAAATTGCCAGCACTAATCAACCCTATGAGCTTCAAAAAATTCACCCAACATAAATGTACCTAAATAGAGATGTTGAAGTTGAGTGTCTTCAGGACATTACTCAGGGAAAATTGGTCTTAGTCCACTGAGGGTTGTGGTAAACAGATCTGACTTGTTTCTTATAATAATTATCATTGTTATTATTTATAGACAGCTTTATTAAAATAGAATTAAATTGAAGATCAGATTAAGCAGAATTCAAACTAAGTCAAGTTGAAAGCCTAGAATAAAGGGCCAAAAGGGAACAGCAGTGAGAAAGCGTAATAATAATAATAATACCTTGGATTTATATAGCTCTCATCCTCCCACAAGCGCAATGTGAATGTGAGCATATATAAGTGGATGAAGCAGTAAGTGCAGTTTTGGTTGTTGAGTCTAGATTTAAAAAGCTGTGGCAGAAGAGACTAGCAAATAGAGAATCAAGATCTTAAGACCAATTTGAAAAAGCTTCTCATGGAAATACGTATTTCAAAAATGTGTCTGCTATTCCTGTTAAAGGGGCAGCATTCTCAAAATAAAATCAAGACTTACATATCAAAGAAAAGGGAATCAAATAGATGAACAAATAAGAGAGGATATATCAGTGACTGTGCCTCAGATATGACAATTAAAATGCTACCTTGTCCATGAAATGTCCCTCAATGGCCCCAGCTACAAGTGCTCTCAACTCCCAAAACGTTTTTGCACAGGTTTTATGTGGTGCACATCTAGCTCATTCTACCTTGTGTTGGGATTATTTATGTATATTCCTACCTCTTTCACCAGACCACTAGTTCCCAAACTTAGTGTTCTTTAGAATCACAGTAGGAATGCATTAAAATCTGGATTTGGGGGCCTTCTTTTCAGAGATTTTTATTCAGTGACTGTTGGGTGGGTCCTGGAATCGGTATTTTAATACGCACTTCTGGTAACCTGGTGTGGGTGGTTCATGCCCAGACTGTGACTCTTTGAGGGCAGAGACCTCAATCCACATTATATACATCTAGATTTAATTGAAGCACTTTATACAATGCTAAGCACATAATAGATTTCTCAATACGTATTCATAAAATGGATAAATGTACATGAAATAACTAAATGTGCCAGGTGATCTATACAAAGGATAAAAGAAGCAGTATAGTATTCAAGTGCTGTGAAGTTCAGGGAAAGGTAATCTAATGAGCTAAAATGACAGAAGTTTTCCTGGAGGTAGGTATTCCTTAAGCTGGTCTCTGAAAGCAGGGTATTTAGAACAGTGATGGGGGTGGGAGGAAGGTAGGGAAGGCAGTAGAAAGAGTGAGCAGTGGCACAAGTATAGGAATATATGGGTTATGTTTAAAGAATAGTTATTAGAAATTCTTGTCCCTCTTTTTCAAACTCAGAAGTAATAGATTCCCTTTTAATTTAATGCATGATCAACAGATTTTTACTCTGCTCTGCTCCCCTAAGAATCAAATGACTTGCCTTTTCACGTGACTGCCAAGTGTCTTCAATTTAAAAATCCCAACTCCATACATAGACCTTCAGGATCTAGCCCTTTCACATATTTATCCTCCTGAGTGCAGACACAGACACATGCACACAAACATACAAAACCACCTTTCCAATTTCACTCAAGTGCCTGCAGTTCTTAAAGTTATAGTTCCTCTATGCCTTTCTCCCTCCTGCACCACATCTCCTATTCAGAGTAACTCCTCATCTCAAGACAAGCATCAGGTATCACAACTTCTAAAACCAATTCTTTGACTACACATGAAGGTCCCGCCCAGCAATGGATTAAAGTGCCTCCTTGATGCTACCATAGTTTCTTGTGCATGTTCTGGTATGGGTCTTGAAAGAGGTGACATGGATTAAGGTCTATATGGTTAAAAATTACAACTAACACTATATATATTTAGTTAAATAATCTAACCCTAATTTACCTGTCTGCATTTGTATTTATTTTCAGAACAGCAAATACAATGCTTTATTACAGAGTAAACAGTAAGTTAGATATATTTCAGAATTTTGAAAAGGGAATAAACAAAATGATGGTTTCATTAAGTTACAAGCAGTTGTTCAAGTAAACACAGTTGTGTACACACTCATCCATTCTTCCTATCCTGATAAATTACAAACAAACACCTTTAGTATGTAAATTTTGTTTAATGACACTTGCCAGACGTTTAATTATTGGATGTTACACAGAATGTGTAGACATTTTTTAATTGTAAAAGCTTAAAATCCTGTCAACCTGTCAACAGCCACATTTACAATATGTCCCTTTTTTAAAGTCAGAAACTATAGATCCACCTCAATTTAATGCATGATCAACAGGTTTTCACAGCTAACAAATAAACAAACTGGAACACATACTGTAAATGCCTAACACCATCCCAACAATGTTATGAGATTTCAACAGGCCCAATTTACTGCACAGTGAATTTGTGAAAATGAAAAAGGATAAGATTTTATTTTTGTAAGAGTGAAAGAGAGAGAAAGAGGTTAAGTCCCTGTCTTCATTAAGCATAAACAATTGCTGAAATGTGAGAAAATCAATCAGTTGGTCTGAAATAGAAGCCAGAATTCATGCTAGACTTCTTTCTTTCCAATCCCACACAGCTCACCCCATCCTCCAGCCCAAGCTAACTTCTATTATAGTGTTAAAGAGCATGGCGTATGGAGTCATAGATCTAAGTTAATAACCGTTAGTAATTGTGCGGCCTTAGGCAAGTTATTTAACCTCTCTCCATTAAAGTCTCTCCATCCCTAAAATGGGAACATTAAAACCTATTTAATGAGTTTGTTAAATGCATTAAGTTAACATATATATGTTAAACATATATACATATATATATAAAGAATGTGATGTTTAGGTACAGTGGTCAAGCACACAATGAATTCTAAAAAAAAAAAATAGCATGAGGTACTCGATAAAAATCTAACTTCCCATAGAGATATCTTAACTCATAAAATAATTTAGGTGTAAGTATTTACTTTAGAGTGGAGTTATTCATAAGTGGGTGTTAAGAACTGAATGTATCCCCCCACAATTTATATATTGAAACCCTACCCTGCAACATGATGGTAGTAGGCAGTGGGGCATTTGGGAGGGGATTAGGATTAGATGAAATCTTGAAGGTAGAATCCTCATGTATGGGCTTAGTGTCCTTTTAAGAGTCACAAAGCTTGCTTCCTCCCTTTGTTCTCTGCTCTCTGATTCAATATGTCAGCAGTCTGCAACCTGGAAGAGGATCCTCACCAAACTTGACCATGCTGGCACCCTGATCTTCAACCTCAGGAACTGTGAGAAATAAGTTTCTGTTGTTTATAAGCCACCAGTCTATGGCACTTGTTACAGCAGCCCTAAGACTGGGTGGAAACTGTGATCTCTATTCAGTCAGGTAAGAATTACAGCAGACTGAAATTACATGACAATCTGTAGGGCTTCACAACCAGTTAATCAGAGATTGCCAGAGTGTGGTCATTCCAAGAGCTACTGCATCTCACTTTCTTTATGGCCCATTAGCATTTGTAATGTAAAGTAGAAAGCTCCCATCATGAAGCTCCCAACACAGTCAGCAGGACCATCATCATCTGATCTTCACCCTCTGCTCAGGGAACCTCCCCCTGCTCCAAGCAGAACTTGTTTCTGGGTAATGGATTAGAGTTTCAAAATTAAAGAGTTTTTAAAAGATTTTTAATTTTGATATAAAATTCATGTAACAAAATTCATCATTTTAACCATTTTAAGAGTCTCTCGCTCTACCGACTGAGCTAGCTGGGCAACTTCATTTTAACCATTTTAAAGTGTACAATTCAGTGTTTATAGTAAACGCAAAATACTGTTCAACCATCACAAATATCCAATTTCAGATCATTTTCACCACTCTATAAAGAAATCTTGCATCCATTACACACACTTTTTTTTAACTGAAGTATCATCAGTTTACAATGCTACATCAATTTCTGGTGTAACAGCATAATGTTCAGTCATACATATACATACATATATTCGTTTTCATACTTTTTTTTCATTAAAGGTTACTACAAGATATTGAAAATAGTTCCCAGTGTTATACAGTATAAATTTGTTGTTTATCTATTTTATATATACCAGTTAGTATTTGCAAATCTCAAACTCCCAATTTATCCCTTCACACCCTCTTTCCTGCTTGGTAACCATAAGTTTGTTTTCTACATCTGTGAGTCTGTTTCTATTGTGTAAATACATTCGTGTCTTTTTTTTTTTTTTAGATTCCATACATGAGCACTATCATATGGTATTTTTCTTTCTCTTTCTGGCTTACTTCACTTAGAATGATGATCTCCAGGTCCATTCGTGTTGCTGCAAATGGCATTTTATTCTTTTTTATGGCTGAGTAATATTTCATTGTATAAATATACCATAACTTTTTTATCCAGTCCTCTGTTGGTGGACATTTAGGTTATTTCCACATCTTGGCTATTATAAATAGTGCTGCTATGAATATTAGGATTCCCTCCAGATATCTGCCCAGGAATAGGATTGCTGTCTCATATGGTAAGTCTATTTCTAGTCTTTTGAGGAATCGCCATACTGTTTTCCATAATGGCTGCACCAAACTGCATTCCCACCAGCAGTGTAGGAGGGTTCCCTTTTCTCTACACCCTCTCCAGCATTTGTCCTTTGTGAATTTTTAAATGATGGCCATTCTGACTGGTGTGAGGTGATACCTCATTGTACTTTTGATTTGTATTTCTCTGATAATTAGCAATACTGAGCATTTTTTCATGTGCTTATTGGCTATTTGTATGTCTTCACTGGAGAATTGCTTGTTTAGGTTTTCTGCCAAGTTTTGGATTGGGTTTTTTTGGGTTTTTTGTTATTAAGTTGTATGAGCTGTTTATATATTCTGGACATTAAGCCTTTGTCAGTCTCATCATTTGCAGATATTTTCTCCCATTCTGTAAATTGCTGTTTTGTTTTGCCTATGATTTCCTTTGCTGTGTAAAAGATTACAAGTTTAATTAGGTCCCATTTGTTAATTTTTGTTTTTATTTCTATTGCCTGGGTAGACTGCCCTAGGAGAACATTGCTAAGATTTAAGTCAGAAAATGTTTTACCTGTTTTCTTCTAGGAGGTTTATGATGTCTTGTCTTACGTTTAATTCTTTAAGCCATTTTGAGTTTATTTTTGTGTATGGTGTGAGGGGGTGTTCTAACTTCATTGATTTACATACAGCTGTCTAGTTTTCCCCACCCCACTTGCTGAAGAGACTATCTTTACTCCATTGTATATTCTTGCTTCCTCTGTTGAAGATTAACTGACCACAAGTCTGTGGGTTTATTTCTGGGCTCTCTGTTCTGTTCCACTGAGCCATGTGTCTGTTTTTGCATTACACACTCACTTTTAATTCCCCACTCCCCTAAACCCTGGTAACTACTAATCTGCTTTCTGTCTGTATACATTTATCCATTCTAAATATTATATATAAATAGAATCATATCATCTTAGTCCATCCAAGATGCTATAACAAAGTACCATAGATTGGGTGGCTTATAAACAACAAACATTTACTTCTCACAGTTCTGAGGGCTGGGAAGTCCAAGATCAATGTGCCAGCACATTCACATTCTGATGAGATCTCTCTTCCTGGCTCATAGCCAGCACCTTTTGCTGTGTCCTCACATGGTGAAAGGGACCAGGGATCTCTCTGGAGCCTCTTTTATAAAGCATTAATTCCATTCAGGAGAGCTCCAACCTCATGACTCAAGCATCTCCCAAAAGCCCACCTCCTAATAGTATCATCTTTTGAGGTTAGGATTTCAGCATATGAATTTTAGGATGAACAAAAATTTAGACCATAGCACATATGTGATTTTTTGTGTCTGGCTTCTTTCACTAAGCATGTTTTCAAAGGTTTATTAATGTTGTAGCATGTATCAGTACTTCATTCTTTATGGCTGAATAATAGTCCATTAAAGGGATTAAATGTATAAATATTTGAATAATTTATACTTTGGGCTATTATGAATAATTCTGCCATGAACAGTCATGTACAGGTTTTTGTGTGAACATGTTTTCAGTTATCTCAGTATATGGCTAGGAGTGGAATTTCTGGGCCATGTAGTAATTCTCTTAACATTTTGAGGAACTACTATACTGTTTCCCACAGTGCTCTCATCATTTCACATTTCCACCAGCAATGTATGAAGGTTCCAATCTCTCCACATTCTCACCCAAAATTGTTATTTTCCTATTTAAAAAAAAATAGCCATCTTAGTGAGTGTGAATTCGTATCTTGTGGTTTTAATTTACATTCTCCTGATAACTACTGATGTTGAGCACATTTTCATGGGCTTGTTGGCCATTTGTATACCTTCTTTGGAGATGCATCTATTCAAGTGTTTTTCTGATTTTTAAATGGGATCATTTATTGTTTTATTGAGTTCTTTATGTATTCTGGATAACAGACACTTATTAGATGTATGATTTTCATTCTTTCAATTGTCTTTTCATTATCTTGATGCTGTCCTTAATAAACAATTTTTTAAAATTTTGTTGAAGTCATATTAATGTGTTTTTCTTTAGTTGCTTGTGCTTTTGGTGCCATATTAAAGAAAATGTTAATGTTGACTAAATAAAGGTCATGGAGATTAATATGTATATTTTCTTCCAAGGGTTTTTTAACTTTAGGTCTTACATTTAGATCTTTGATCCAGTTTGAGTTAATTTTTATATGGTATGAGATAGAATTCTAAAATCATTCTTTTGCATATGGAAATTCAATTGTCCAAAGATCATTTATTGAAATGACTTTTCTTTCACCATTGAATGATTTGGAACTGTTGTCAAAGAGCAACTGACCATCAATGTATGGGTTTATTTCTCAATTCTCAATTATCTTCCATTAATCTCTGTATTTATCCTTATGCCAAAGCCACACAGTTTTGATTACTATATTAATTATTGAAGTTGAGAAATGTGAATCTCACTTTGTTCTTTTTTCTCATGATTGCTTTTTGTGTTCAATTTTGTGTCCTTTACAATTCCATATGAATTTTAGTATAAACTTGTGATTTCTGCACACACAAAAAAAGGGCAGTAGGGAATTTAACAGGGATTGCACTAATTCCATAAATTTGGAGAGTGTTCCATCTTCCTATCCATGAACATAGGATATTTTTCCAATTTTTTTCAACATTTTGTAGTTTTCAGTGTTTAAGTCTTGCACATCCTTCATTAAAGTTATTCCCAAGTATTTTATTCTTTTAGATGCTATTGTAAAGGGAATTTTTTTTATTTCATTTCTGAATTGCTTGTTACTAGTGTATAGAAATACAGCTGGGTTTTGTAAATTGATCTTGTTTCCTGTAACTATGCTGAACTTGTTTATTAACTCTAAGAGTTTTTTTGTGGTTTCCTTAGGATTTCTGATATAAAAGATCATATCAACTGCAAAAAACATTGTTTTACTTCTTCTTTTCTGATTTGGATGTCTTTTATTTCTTTTTCTTGCCTAACTGCCCTGGCTAGAATTTCCACTACAATGTGGAACAGAAGTTGTGAAAGCAGTTATTAAGGGGAAGGCTTCCAGTCTTTTACCATTAACCATGATGTTAACTGTGGGTATTTCATAGATGCCCTTTATCATTTTGAGGAAGCTCCCTTCTATTTCTAGTTTATTGAGTGTTTCTGTCACCAAAAGGTATTGGATTTTGTTAAATGATTTTTCTGCATCTAATAAGATAATCATGTGTTTTTCTTTCACTCCATCAATATAGTACATTACATTGATTGAACTTCATATGTTGAACCAGTCTTGCACACTTGGGATAAAGTCCATTTGGTCATGGTATATAGCCCTTTTAATGTGTTGATAGATTTGGTTTTCTACTATGTTGTTGAGAATTTTTGCATTCACATTCAGAAGAGATGTTGGTCTATAGTTTTCTTTTCTTATAATATCTTTGTCTGGATTTGGTATCAGAATAATATTGGCCTCATAGAATTAGTTAGGAAGTGTTCCTTCCTCTTCTATATTTTGGGAGAATGATTGATGTTAATTCTTTAAACATTTGGTGGAATTCAGCAGTAAAGCCATCTGGTCCTGGCTTTTGTTGTTGTTGTTGTCGTTGCTGCTGGGAGGTTTTTGATTACTAACTCAATCTCTTTACTTGCTATAGTGCTGTTAAGATTTCTACTTTTTTGCAGTTGTAAAATATGATTTTAATTTTTAACCATTTTTATTGAAGTATAGTTGATTTACAATGTTATGTTAGTTTCTAGTGTACAGCAAGGTGATTCTGGTTTTATATATATATTAATATTATTAGAAGATATTGAATATAGTTCCCTGTGCTATATAGTAGGTCTTTGTTGTTTATCTGTTTTATATATAGTAATGTGTATCTGCTAATCCGAAACTGCTAATTTACCCCTTCCCTGCCCTTTCCCCTTTGGTAACCACAGTTTGTTTTCTATGCCTGTGAACATGTTTTTGGTTTGTAAGTAAGATTTGCATAATTTTTCTTTTTAGATTCCACATATATGTGATATCATATGATATTTGTCTTTCTCTGTCTGACTTACTTCACTTAATATGATAATCTCTAGGTCCATCCATGTTGTTGTAAGTGGCATTGTTTCATTTTTTATAGCTGAGTAATATTCCATTACATATTTCTTGTGCCAGTTTTGGTAGTTTGTGTGTCATAAGGAATTTTTCCATATCACCTAGGTATTTAATTTTTTGGCATACAGTTGTTCCTAGTATTGTCTTATAATCATTTGTATTTCTGCAAGATCAGTGGTAATGACCCTGTTATTCTTTCCTGATATTAATAATATGAGTAGTCTTTTTTTCTTGGTAAATCTAGCTAAAGTTTTTTTAATTGTGTTTATCTTTTTAAAGAACCAGCTTTGAGGTTTTTTGATTTTTCTCTTGTTTTTTAATTACTCATTTCATTTATATCTGATCTAATCTTTATTATTTTAGAGACAGCAAGTAGATCAATGATTGACTGGTAGTGGGTGGGAATGGGCAATGACTTAAGATGGATATGAGGGATCTTTTTAGCGTTATTAAAATGTTCCAAAATTGGATTGTGGTAATAGATGCACAATTCTGCACACTTCCTAACAATTATTGAATTGTACACTTAAAATGGGTACATCATACATGTTATGATATGCAAATTATACCTCAATAAAGCTGTTTTTTTAAATCCCCACCTCTGCCACTTAGTAATTAGGTGATCTTGGGCAAAATATTTAATTTATATAAGCTTCAGTTTCCTCATCTGCTAGATGAGAATAATAGTTTCCACTTCAGAAATTTATCTTGAGAGTTAGACATCACGTACATCGTGTATATAGAATTACAGATGATATATGTAAAGTAACACAACTTTTGATGCATCATAGATTTTCAATAAACATCAATTACCTTTCCACTTCTATGTAAACATCAATTACCTTTCCACTTCTATTAAATGGTGGTGGTGGTGGTGATACTGATGAGGAGAAAGAGGAAAATCTCACTCTGCTCAGACTTTGAAGCATAAGCAATCCACATTCAGCCCAGATCCAGTTGGGAGATCACTAGAGTAGAACCAAACTGGTACTTGAAAAAAAAAAGTTTATAAAGTATATCCTGAAACATATTTAGATTTTTTTAAATTGTCTGTAATGTAAAATAATTTTGAGGTAAAACTTAGTCTTAAAGAGAATAGCATGATTTATTTTAGTTACAGTGTTCATAGATTGGTTCAAGTCTCTAGCTTGGTGGAAGGAAAAACGTTTTGGTTTAGGTCTGATTCCATAGGCCCTAAATTGTGGGAGACAATGAAGTTCTGAAAATCTTTACCTTGACAGTACTTTGAAGACTTAAGTTCCCCCAAAATGTCTATATTGGGGCTAGGGTCCAGACCACATTTTGCACTAAAACAGTCTCTGCTTTCTGCTCAAAACCTACAAACGGTAGGAGATGGTGGACTGTTAGCAGAGCTTTACTCTGAGTAGTTTGGAAACTAGGCAATCACAGACTCTCAGCATGGGAAGTGACCTTTCTTTGGAAATATCTGATACAGAAGAATGCCAAATGTCATCTCAGGTTCCTAGAAAAGTAGCCAAACTTGCTGATTCTATGTTGTTGTAGTTCTAAATGACTTCCCATTTAGGAGTTGTCCTCACGGAGCTACAGAGATACATAGTAAAAGTGTGACGAGAGATGGGAGGCAGGTCAGCATACTAAAATGGCCCTTTCTCAACAACTGCTTGGTAAATCTGACCACCACTGGAATTCTCTCTATCCTGGGGCTAAGCAACAGGGAGAGAAAATAAGATAAAAATTTCTATAAAATCTAAAATTTGAGGGAGATAAGGAAAAGAAGATGTGACACTATGATAATGTAAGAAGTATGTATATTTTCAGGGTGTCTCTCATTTCCACACTAAATCTCTTCTCAAGGACTTGCCCCTTTCTTTAACTTGGCATTCAGTCATAGATGTATTACTAAGTAGCTACAACATTGAGCACACAACTTGAACCTTTCTGGGTTTCAGCTGCTTCATATGTTAGATGGCGAAAACAATCAAATTTATCTAACAGAGTCCTTATAAGGAGGTAATCAAGGAGGTAATAAAGCAACTGGAAAACACCTAGTTCAGTGCCTGGCATATAAAATATACTTAGTTAAATTCCTATTGAATTCAAAGTCCATATGATAAACTTCTGTCACTTCAGATAATAATGAACACTATGTTCAGGTGAATAGAGGGTATCACTACAAGGGAGTAAAGAATCATGATCACCAATTTCATCTAACACACAAAAAAGGAAGAAAGGGCAGCAAAAACTGAAGCCTAGGTCAAAAGTATACATGGGGCTTGGGGTAGAGACAGGGACAAGAATTACAGGGAGAGGCATTCACATAAGACCTGTAGCACAAGGCTACATTATGGACATAGCTATGATGTAGTATTCCAAATACCATGATTTCCAAGGCATGGTATTTGGAATAGTTTAGCTCTTTAACTGTTTACTTAAAGAATCTGAATCAATGTGAGGTAGCACTATTTGCTTATATATGCCCTAACAAGTCTTAAAAGACTAAGTGAGTTGGCAAGAAAAGAATGAGTATTTGGTGATTCTAGTGTAATTCCTGGGGCCTTCCTAGAACCATCTGTGAGGTGAGACTTGGCAAAGGAGCAAATTAAATAATTGTGTCATTAAGCAACATGCATATTCATGCAGACGCTGTTGTTTACACATTCTTTTCTGTCATGGCTAAATAAAACACAGCACCATTTACATGCAAATCACCACATAAGGAGTCTACCACAGTTCTAAATGACTTAAGGGCATGTTATTGGGTACTGGCTTTACAAGTCCCTGGGAATTACAGTGAGCCACCCAAAAGAGGTCAATTGGTGTGCTCCCTTAGATCAAGAAGCAAAGGCTAGCAAGACTGTGAGCTCAGGGAGTAAGGGCATCTGTATCATAAGGGCCAGGGCAAAGATGAATCAGAGGCCAGGTAGGCCACAGAAATGAAGGGTCCTCATTGATAAGAATGAGGCAAAAGAGAACTGGTATTACTAATATATCAGGTTCTATGCTAGGAGTTTTATACAAATTATCTCAAGTAATCCTCTTAATAACCTTCTGAAATACACAGTATTGCAATCCCACGGTACAGATGAAGAAACTGAGACTCATCGAGGCTTGCCTTGGGTGACACGAGCTCATAAAACTGAGCTTAGTTCTCTCTGAATCCAAAGTCTATGTCCCTCCACCACAGTATGTTATCTCCACGTATACAGGACCAAAATACTTGGGGAAATGGCCAGGCAAACAATACACAGTGAGTTCACAAGAAATAAGCAGAGGATGAGGTAGGGTGAGGTAGAGGTGCAGGGCAGCAAATAGGAGAAGTTAGCACAAAGAACAAAAGAACAACTCTAAGTTGCCTTCACATCTTGCTCCCTCAGGTAAGAACCAATCCTGAATGAGACTAGCCTGGAAACTTGAAGAGGAAAAACAGACACATAAGCCTGAACGCTCAGCACAATTGGCTGGCCAGCTGGACCCTGCATTCAAACCATTCTCTGTCAGGGGCTTTTCCCTTATAGACCTTTATGTAGATATTAGCACAACTGGCTTCTTTGGCCTTTCAAACTAGTGAGTAGCCTGTGTAAATTTTAAACTGTAGAGAAATGTCATTGTGTAAACTCTATGTTTGTTCCTCTCTTCGCCCACTGAACATTAATGTCTGCAGAAAAAGCTGTTTACAGTTGCTTTTTCTGGTCTTGTAAGCAAAGAGCACTAGAAAACTAGTAGTTGTATTAGGAAGGCATCATACTGAGACTCTAAGGAGAAGAACATCAGACAGAGCTTCTCTTTTTTCTGGAAATCTGGGAGTCTTTTTGAGAGCACTGGCTGAGGGGGGAAAGAAAGGTAGCTCAGGATAATACCAGAAGATAAAGTTTATCGTAAAATTTTGTGTCAGCCTGTTTAGTGTTCGTTGGGAATTCTTGAATTTTAGGAATTGGCTAGATAAAGCCTTTTCTGTTTACTAGCATGGCTGATCACACACATAAGTAATCTGATTTAAGGGCTTATCAGTTGATTTTAGGAATTTGCTCACTGAAACATAAAATTTCATCATTAAGACAATCCAACCAATTGAAAAGCATTTTGACCCAGGCTAAAATGTAAACATCTTGAGCAAGGTAACTCTTTTATACATTAACTCTTTTATCAGCAGTACTTTTCCATCTAGAACAGGGTCAGCAGACTTTTCCTGTAAAGGACCAGATAGTAGATATTTTTAGTTTTTCCATGACTACTCAACTTTGCAGTCGTAAGGAAAAAAGCAGCCACAGACACTGTAAATAAATGAGTGTGGCAGTATTCCAATAAAACTTTATTTACAAAAAAAAAAAAAAAGAATAGGCCAGTCAAATTTTGCCAATCCTTGATCTCAACAGAAGTTCTCAGAGCAGGAAGGTTAAAGTCCCTAGTCAGTGGAGGCAGGAAAAAAAGTGAGAGGTTGCCCTACAGGGAATCTAAGTGGGTTAACGATGACACAGGCCATTATTCTCCAAATAAACCAAAATCCAAAAGAAGATTCTATCTAAAGAATATGGATTGGTCTATAAAATGTTGCAAGAATGTACATTTTTCTGGAAAGAAGGTCCTTATCTTTTCAGAGTTTCAAAAGCATTGATAACCCCATAGAGGGTGAAACCCACAGCACAGAGGGCATCACCTTGTCCGGAGAGCTTACCTTCCCCTGGCCAGCCCCTCACCCCTATCCTCCAGTGAAGTTCAGTGACCACTGTTATGAACGTACACATACCTTTCTGCAATCATCCTAGAGAAAATATATATTTCACTTTCCTCTAAACTCCTATTTACTTACATTAATTGCAAAAAAACCCCACATATTCATCACTAAAAGGTTGAGTTTAGGATTCTACCCATTCTTAACCTGATCCTGGCTAATGAAAATAAAATGATGTACTTACAGTTAATGAGCCAATTAATGTTCTAGCAGACACTGTGCCTATCTTTCATTCTTTCATTATGGGCATAAATTGTTGCTAGACACAGAGATATGACATTCAGAATCAGCCTTACTCAAAGTTAGCAGAAGTAGTGGAGTGAGGAAGTAGGTTGAGGTTATGATTTCAGGCATAAAGGGGCAAGCTTTGGATTCCAGCTACAGCTCATGCAAAGAGCTTGGAAATTGTCATCCTTGTCCTTGAAACAATAAAAACTGGACAAACAAAAAGAAATCATCAAGTTCTCTTGGACCCATGACAGAGCTGAAGTTGCAGAGCATATACCACCCCAAAATCTAGAGAGACAATCACATCTATAATGACATCATCTTTAAAATGTGCTCACCTGAAACAAAAGCCACTGAAACCCATAAGCTGGTAGGGACACTTAAATGATTATTTTGATGAATTTCTGAACACTAAGTGCAGACCACCTTGAGAATGAGAAACTCCTGGGGGCTATAGTCTTAGCAAGGCATTCACTCCAGGAATTTATCAGGTTCTCACAGTGAAGATATGAAAAAGAGCTCCTTGTGGCCATGGCTGATAATTAGTAATAAATAATCAATATAATTTTAGATGTTTTAAAAAGAAGTATAAATGATATGCTAAGAGAGGAGATAAAATGAGACCACATAAAATATTTCATTAAAACCAAAGAAGGCAGAAAAAGAAGGTAAAATAGAAATAGAGCAAATATGAACCTAATAGATCATATTTGCAAAGACGGTATCTAGAATCCAACTACACAATGAATGGTTTAAATATACTGGTTAACAATACAGTGCGGAGTATAGGGAAACTCTGTAATATTCTTGCAAACTTTTTGTATATCTAAAATTACTCTAAAATGAAATGCTTATTATTAAATGTTATTTTTAAAAGGCAAACTTCATCCCAAAATATATCTCTCCAGCCCTACCACAGAGCCTGCAGCGCCAGCATAGAGAGCCGTCACCTCTCATTCTTATTCTGTAAAGGAAGCAGCCCTGGGTATCATGTTAAGCATTATTGCTGTCTTGATTAACACTTGAGACCCGTGTCCTTTCTCTCCTCTAGCTAGCTAGGGACGGGCCTGAAGGAGCTAGCTTTTCACTGAGAAGGGAGGGTTACTACGGGGCCGGCATGGCCAGGAAGGCAGAGCTGAGTAGGGTGCACCAGCAGGGGTTACCAGTCCTGAGGGCCCAGGACCTGTGTTTGTGAAAACTTACAGAATAAACACAGACAACAGGCAAACTCAAGCTGTTCAAAAGCACAACCATAGACGCTTTGCCTCCCAGACGTGTTCCAACTTGTGCCTGGGTTCAGCTTAGCATAGGTGAAATCTTACTTAGCCAAATCAACATACTTGTGAAAATAGCCAGGGGATGAGGGTGAGACAATCAAATTTTTATCAAGCATATGCTATTTTCCCCTTGGGTTTAATATCACTTCAGAATTGTTTCATATTTATATTTCCTAGATCTGCAATATGCTCTGATCCTCTAACACGAGTTACAAATCTCTCTGCCTCATCCTCTAGTTTCTCTGTCAACTAGTTAAATGTAATTCTGTAAATAAATAATTACAAGCAGTAGGAAAGCCTCTTATTTATCGGTTTGTCACTGCGACTCCTTCTCCTTAAACCCAGGATTCTTCTGGCTGTCACTCACCCCTGCCTTATGCATCTACAGGCCTTGCTTTTGTTAAGCAGAGCATGTCTGTCATCCCATGGGTTTTTCACAGAGGAGTGTTTAACAGGCCGAGCTGGACAAAAAGAGAAACAGCTTGGTCCAACAGCTCCCACATCTAGATGAGCATCAGAATCACATGGAAAGCTAGTTAATATACAGATTTACAGGCCATGCCAATCACCTACTGAATCCCTGGAGGTAGGGCCTAGGAAGCAGGATACTAAAAAGCACTACAATTCTAGACTCAATTAAATAAGACCCCCCTAGTTCTGATAATTAACCAATTTTGACAACACGTTTGGTCTAGTCCAAATTCCAACTAAAGGTTACCGGTCGGGACAACAGAGCCACATTGAGCAACTCCATATGGTTGGAATTTTCTCTGAGGAACTCAGTAGCATGTTGATAGAGGAGACCTAAGTAACAAATGGTTATTAGATCCTATTCATTTATGTTCACAATTTTGCTGCCTGGACAAGTTTACCATCTATTCTACAACCAGCATAAGGAATGTACTTTCCTTTGCTTCAGTTCAAGTAAATTAACCTTCCTAGTTCTTAATTCAGTCTTACCTCAGCCACTAGAAACCACTCTAGAATCATCCCATTTCTTCACCTTAGTCGGCCAGACAACATGGGGTCAGTACTAGAATTTAAATGCCAATTCATAATTCAATGGCTATACACAGAAACATTCACAAGGAAGCACGTAGAATTTTCCAGGGTAGAGGATCTCTAAATTGGCTTGGGCAAATGCCCAAGAGGCCAAATCACCAGGCAAAGTATGATAGTACCTGAGCCATAGCAATCTTTTCACTCTCAGTCAGAAGAGCTCCAAGAGAACTTCCTCTACCCTTTACAATCATCTCTTAATATAACTTCCAAATATAGACCTTAGAGCTTTATTTTCTGAGATGTGCACTGCACTTAGAAGTCAGGAGACACCCAGTTGAGTGATGTTAGGTAAATCATTTTTTCCCTCTGAATCTTAGTTTTCACCTCTATAAAATAAATGAATTAAACTGAACAAGCTTTTAGAATTACAACTTTAACTTTTACTTGAACCAAGTAGGGTTATTTCTAGTATGGGTTCTGGACTTCTCAAGTCCCTAGTTATGTGTAAGGAATCAGAAAAGGAACTCCAAGAGTTACTGCTTGGTACTAAATTCAGCCTCAAAGAACTTCCAACTTTTCATCCCAGCTCACCTTGCACTGGACCCACCATCATAACCAGTGAGCTACCCAGACACAAAGTAAGGAAGCCAGAGAAAATCATCTGTTAACATTGCTACTCATAGCCTAAGAGGGCCTGTCAGGAAACCCTCGACTTTTAACATAATTAAGTTTCATGAACGCCAAAGGAAATGGTATAAAGGTTATTATCTCAATCCAAAATCCTCAAAGTGAGATAAAATCCTAAGAGTCTTTCAATTGGGACAAAGTTTGTTCAATTTTAGCACCTGATGGTAGCAATAAAGACAGAGCCTCATGCCTACTGTCTGGTCTTTTAAATTGGAAAGACCAAATTAATATGGTCAGTGGTCAGTAAGCTCACTCAAACTCCATGGAAGGATCTCTCTTGCTCTCACTCTGGCTCTCGCTCTCCCCCTCTCTCCCTCTCTCTCATTCTCTCACTCCCTTGTTTGGGTCCTCATTCTACATTGTCTCAGTCAAATGATTTCTTTCCTTCCCAGGTCTTCTTTGGTGCCAGTTTCCCAGTTATCTTCTTACTGGGGTTATCATTTCTACTGAAACAATCCACAGGCACAGATTTCTATTTGGTTTTGGAATAGTAATTTTTTCCTTTCTTTCTTCTCTTTTTCTTTTTCTGGTGTGGGTTGGCAGGAGGAAACAAGGGTATTATTTTGGTCCCAAAAGCATAGGTCAAGTTTCTCACACTATAAAGCTAACCAGCCTCATAAAACATACGACAACATCCTCACCTCTTCTACTGAAAGTGTATAAATAACAGAAGAGGCCATGGGAAGCCCATCCCCCCACCCCAAAGCATAAAGTAGCCTTTTATAGTACTGTTTCCAGAGGTTAGGACCCGCACCCAAATATATCACACTACTGAATGACACAGTTAGATTGAAGAGACATGGTTTGATGGGTGGTGATGGAAACAACCATCATAGCACACTGTCCTTTACCTGAAAAAGGGATTTCCCATCACCAAATGAGGCTGTCTTTCCAGGAAGCTATAAAGTCTCTGACCACCCACAGTGTCAGCACAAATTCACCATACTTATATTACCAAAATGAATGGGCCTTTTTTCACTATTTGGGTCATCATTGCCATAACTATAAAAGTCAGCCAAAAACTGCAGTACTTAATGTTCTGCTAGTTCTAATGCACATCCAAAAGGCTAATGGGCCCTAGATGGGTGGGAGGGGGATGGAATGACCTTGAAAATAAAGTTTTCTCAGGTGCAGGTCTCCCCATACTCTAGAACTTCTCTGTGTTCTAAGTATCCAGATTAAAGGGCACAATCTGAAATAGGAAATGGATACCCTGTGGAAGATACCTCAATTCTCAAACCAGTTGGATAAGACGTGAATTAACTGACATAATCACTTATTCAAGCCCCTGTCCATAAAGACTTCCAATCCTCTATGCTGGGATCATTTAGTCCCATGTTTCAGCCTCAGTGCTGTTCCAGCCTCTGGAATCAATCAGAACCCTTGTCAAGGAGCATTTATAAATTCATTATCAGTATCCCTTGCTGCTGACCCTCCTCTGACATAAACCGGTTTTTTAAAACTGGTTGCTTATGATAAAGTCCTGTCTTATTTTCTTGTTCCAATAACTGAGCCCTTTTTATATGTATGTGTGCTTGGTGTGTTTGAGGAACAGCAAGGAGGCCAGTGTGGCTGAAGGGATGAACTAAGTGGGGAGTAGTAAAGGGATGAGATAAGGAACTAGAGGCCCAATCAGAGGCCATTGTGAGGACTTTGGATGTTGCTGTAAATGAGAAGGGAAGCCACGGGGTTTTGAGCAGAGATGTCACAGTTGACTTATATTTTAACAATATCACTCTGGCTGCTCCATGACTAGAAGGTTGAAGGGGGAAAAAGGAGAAGCCAGGAGGCCAGTAAGAAGATTATTACTCTAGTCCAGGAGAGAGGGAACAGTGGCTCGGACAAGGGAGAGAGAACTTCAGGAAGGTCGTCAAAGGTTGTTCCCTTTGCCAGTTAGCACATCCCTGAGCCTGTCTTTGCCGACCTTGCTGCTGCTTAGGTTTAGAGAACCCATCCTCTTTGCTGCTTTCTTTCAGCCCGACCAATTAGCTATGTCATCTCCTTGTCAATCCAGCCTCAGGCCAGGATTGGCAGCTGTTCTGTTTCTGGAGACTGATAAATATGCTGCAGTGGCCCTTTCTCAGCCAAGAAACTAGAAATGAACATGCCTTCATAACCAGAGACACCAACCCAGGAGACATTAGATTGGCCACGGAAACTCAAGAAGCCACCCTCAGTCCCTCAGCACAGCTGAGTGTCCTTGCCTTCAGTATCCCTGAGCAGAAATGCTGCAGTATTTAATATTGTTTTGAGTGTTTGTTATGTAGCAAAGCATTGTGCAGAATTCTCTACATGTATTATTTCATTGAAACATTTCAACAAACCTATAAGA
This sequence comes from Camelus ferus, assembly GCF_009834535.1. Classification (NCBI taxonomy): domain Eukaryota; kingdom Metazoa; phylum Chordata; class Mammalia; order Artiodactyla; family Camelidae; genus Camelus; species Camelus ferus. The sequence goes on along the minus strand of NC_045732.1, from coordinate 96,093,429 downwards.
CAGAGTCTCTTATTACTGACTTGTGATGGTTAGTTTTATGTGTCGGTCTGACTAGGCTCCAGTACCCAGTTATTCAATCAAACACTAATCTAGGTGTTCCTGTGAAGGTATTTTGTAGATGTGGTTAACATACACAATCAGCTGACTTTAAGTAAAGGAGGTTTGGGTCTCATCCAATCAGTTGGATGGCCTTAAAAGCAAAATGGAGTTTTCCCAGAGAAGAAAAAAATTCTGCCTCAAGACTGCAGCATCAACTCCTGCCTGAATTTCCAGCCTGCCAGCCTGTTCTACAGATTTCAGACGTGCCAGCCCCCACAATCAAGTGAGCTGATTCCTTGAAATATATATATCCTACTGGTTCTGTTTCTCTGGAGAACACTGACTGATAGACCACTTTGACAGATGAATAATGAGATTCAAAGTAGTGAAGCAAGTTGCTCAAGGTCACAACAGCTACTAAGTGTAGAGGATTGGATGCAAGTACACTGACTCCAAACCACATATCCTATCCTCTGCTTCCTCTAAAATGTCTGAATCCATTTTTTAAAAATTGTCTGATCCTGAGAAATCTAATAGGAGTACTTCAAGGGTCTGTGTACTTTTTGCAACATTAATAGCTTATTATTATTATTATATACTGATATTATTTATTATAGCTAATATTTACCAAGTCATTCCTGTATGCCAAGCATTGTGATGAGCATTTTGCATGCATTATTTATCTTGTGTAACCCTCACAACAACCCTGTAAGGTAGTTAATATTACCATCATTTTATAGATGGTAAATATGAAGATCAGAGATGTTAAATAACTTGTCCAAAGTTACACAGCTAGTAAAAGACAGAGTTGGGATTCACTGTCATTGCTCTGGCCTGACTTCTCCTCAACTAGTGTGAGTAGAACCAGTGATTACCCACCCTGAAACTCTAAGGAGCCATTGTTAACCCACTGAGGCAGTTAATTATTTGCCCTATAGGATCATGTCTCTACTTGCTTAGGGTTCTTGGCTCCTGGCCCATTTCCAGAATCAGTTAAACTTCCAGAACAGTCCCTTAAAGTACTGGGTCTGTCATTTCTACTCTGGATTAGGCAGCTATCATTACTGGGCCCTGTCCTAGGTAGGCACAATTTCTGAAGTCAATGGCTCTTATCAAGAGGCATTAAGGAATAGAGAGGCTAAGTCTTCTGACTCCATAGAATAAGCTTTGAAGTCAAAACACTTAGGTTCCAATCTCTGCTCTGTGACCTTGAGCCCATCAGCTAACTTCTCTGAACCTTAGTTCTTCCATCTATGAAATGAAAATGATATTGCTATGGGATTGTTTTGAGGATTAAAAAGGTAACATGAGGAAAACATTAGACCAGAGTATAGGCTCACTGAATGTAACCTGTATCTACAACCAGTTATAGAACCTTTAGCCCTGGCAGTTGGGGCTCTAAGCTAGCTGAGCACCTAAGCAAGCACCCTGGAAGCTCTGACCAGGCTCCAGAATGGAATGAACTGCTTAAGCACAAACACCACCACGTCTGTATAATTCACTGGGTACATCTTGTGCTCAGTAAGTGGTATTTTAAAGCCAAATAGGCCCAAAACAGAGTTAGAGAAAAAAACAATGATGTGTTCTGTCCAGCATGCCAGTACTACTAGTATAATGTAGTTAGAGAGACCATTCCACCATTAGTTCAATTCAACTCTCAATCAGCTCCTCGTCTAATGGATTCATGGGTGTGGGAGAATATGAATAGAGAGACGAGAGTATTTACTTAGCTAGTACTTATGTGGCACTTATTTTATGCAGGTACTCTTTTAACCACTTATTAAAATCTCATATCAACCCAATGAAGTGGTTAATATTATTATTATTACTATCTTACAGAGATGGAAACTGAGACATAGCAACACAGAGTAACTCATCCAAAGTTACACTGCTAATAAATGGCAGATCCAGGATTTGAACATACCTGACTATACTACTGTGCTCCAAGTCTTCCTTGTTACTGATGGGGACACCTCCTGGGGATGACTGGGAGAGCCCCAAAAGGTTCCAGAAACTCTAGAGGACTGTTTCATGTCGATATTCTCTAAAAAGTGGGCAAATTCTCTGATCACAAAGCACAGGATAACCAGAAAATCAAATAATGAATTTTGGTGTACCCACCCATAGAATAGGCAAAAATATGTGAGTTTGTCTCTGAATTAGTTATCTTTTGCTGCATTAATATTTGCTCCCAAATTCATAAGCTTAAAATAGCAAACATTTATTAACTCACAGTTTCTGTAGGTGCCTCTGGCTCAAGGTCTTTTATGAGGTCAGTCAAACTGTCAGCCAAGGTTGCAGTCTTATCTGAAGACTTAGCTAAGGCAGGATCTGCTTCTGAGCTCATTCATGTGGTTGTTGGCAGGATTCAGTTCCTCACAAACTATTGGTCAGAGGGCTCAACTCCTCACTGGATGTTTACCTCAGTTCTTTCCTAGGCCTCTCCCATAGGGCAACTCACAACATGGCAGCTGGCTTCCCTCAGGGTGAGTAAACAGAGAGATAGAGGAAGCTGCCAAGATAGAAGGCATCATATTTTTATGACCTAATCTAGGAAGTAACATCCCTTTACTTCTGACATGTTCTACGAAGAGAGTCAATAATTTCAGCTTATACTGAAAGAAGGAAGATTACATGGGACATGAATATCATGAGTTGGGGACCCTTGGGGGCCATCTTAGACGCTCTCTAGCACAGTCTCTAACATCATCCAAAGGCAGGAAACTCTGAATCAGCTCTCCCAGTAGATCATTAGTCTGGCTTGTTGCCCTCAGGTACTGGAGTATCCTGCACCATTGAATTCAGAAGAAATCCTTATACTGAGAATCAGACACTAAATCTAATAATACAAGCTACATTAAGATTTTACTTGAACTTCTATGATTTTCATTAGTTTCATTTGCACCCTTATTTCTAGTTTTTGTCAGGCAGGCTTTTTAAAAGTGCTATAAAACTAGACTGTTCCTTCCTTAACTTGTCACCATTTCTGTTTCATCCTTCAAAAGACATCTCTTAAGAAAAAAAAAAAAGATACCTCTTGACTCAGCTCCAGGAAGACTTCCCTAATGACTCTTGCCTGGCATAAGGGGCTTTTCTTGCCTGAGACCCAAGTCAGTTCCTTTAAAACACAAATATAGGCAAATAACATTAGGTTATGTATAGAACTTGGAATAGACAAGATTGATGACACTTTTTCCCTGCCTCACATAGAAGCAGGTATATCCACAAGCCTCTAAGCATTTATTATGTATAATTAACACTTGCCAAAACAAGGTTACAGTCACTGGCAAAAAGAACAAAGTGGGATGGGTTCTCTCCTAAGACAAGCACTTTCTTCAGTATTTCTTGCTTATTGTTGTCAATATTTCCAATTTTCTGGACTCTGCATCTACATGGATCTGCTTAACTCTTCCTTCCTGTCTTAGTTAGCTCAACAAGTATCACCCTCTGAGCTGCTTACCTGGCTGACACCGCTGCCTTTGGTTAACTAAGCTTGCCTATCAGCAATGTCAACTGATTTTTCTTAAATAGTTTGTTCCTTCAAGCTGCAACTTTTTGCTGATTTCACTTTATCTAACCAAACCACAAGTTCTGGTCCCTCCTGGCCATCCTCTATCTTGCTGCCACTTATTCCATATTGTAAAAACGATCCTCTTTCACCTTGAGCAAATTCTCTGCCTCTATCAGGAAACCAACGCCTTTAGGGACAGACTCCTTGTTACAACCTCACCCAAGCGTATCCTGTCTAGGCTCTGTATCAAACTTGAAAATATTATTTCCAATTCCCTACATTTACCATCAAATTTACCTGTTTCCTGGCCAGTGCCTTCAGCAGTCTCTACCTGATAAACTAACTCATGTTGAGTTGTTGATCACTGGGAATACCTTGATGAATTACCCTATACAGAAGGATTCCCACTTTAGTTACTGAAGGAAAAAAAAGCCAGAGCACAAAGTGACAGCTACAGTAGGATTTCTGGCACTCTGGCAGAAGAGTAGAATTATTACTTGGAATAAAAGGACATAATAGTGGTACCCTTCAAGTTACACTCCAATTGCCCTCCAGCTCCACTTATGCAAAGGGCAAGTCCTTTATAGAACATATATAAGGTAGAAATAAATTGCTCTAAAAAAGTATCCCATCACATTAATCTGTTGAAGCTGTTTTTAACCTACATACCTCTAACTATTTGGATATATCCTTAGAAAACTAGGAGTTTCTCCAAAAGTCTTAAGTTTCTTTGGAAAAAAATGGACAATAGCATATTGCATGAAAATGTGTATGACTTTACCAATTTTCCAGACCAACATCTTCTGACTGCTTCCCCTTTTAGACCTTTGAAAGCATAATTACTGCCAGCTGTCTAGTTCCTATGGCACATAAGATTACTCAAAAGAATCCTAAGTATTCCATCATCTCCACTGTAGAGAAAAATCAGGCACCATTTTTATATAGCATTGTTTCCAAGGTACAGTGTGTTCCAAGTTATGAAAAATTTCTTGATAAATGAACTTTTGGAAGTCAACTCGTCTGCAAGTTAAGAACTGCTTATGTTATGTGCATGGCATTTTCCCAGGTTTTTAAACACTATGCTAGAGAAGAGCCTGTGGTTCTTGACTAATCGGAAGGAATCCAAATCTTTTCCATGGTGATATTCACTTAATCTCACCAACATACAGTGCAAGAAATAGACCACCAACTCCCAGATTGGGAATAAGGACATTTGGCACATTACAAAAATATCCTCAGTAGGTCAAGGTGTATTGAATTGTCTCAGTCTCTCTTGCTTCTCACATGTACACACTTTCCCAGAGGACCAAATCTACCTGAAAATTTCAAACAAATGTCATTCCTTTTCTAAGAAAAGAAAGAAATAAAACCAAAGTCCAAATTAAAGATTCGATCAGAGACCACTTATAGGTGATGTCTTAACACCACACAAACTGATCCCCATTTCTTCTCCTTGGTGCCTGGAAGACAGAGTCTGAGCTCCTCAGCCTGGCTTACATGGCCCTTCACAGTCAGGCCCAGTTTAAGTTTCCAGATTCTTCTCTCTCTTTCTTCCGACACATAAATCCTCTGTAACAGTCAGATGTCTCCTTCATTGGTCCCTGAACATCAGTTCCCATGTGCCTTTGCTTGCATCATCTCCCCTGCCTGATTGTCTCAAATTGCTTCTCTTTCATGACAGGAAGAAGTGTGGCATATTGAAAAGAGAATGAGTTGTGGAGTGTGAAAAGCCAAGGGTTCAGATCCTGGCTCTGCCATTTAATAGTCAGGTGCCTTTAGGCAAAGTTTCTTAGTTTCTTTAAACCTCAGTTCTCTTACCTGGAAAGCGACAATGATAATTTTGCCTAACCTGTAGGAATGCTATGTGGGTTACATGGGATAAAGCATGTAAGGCACTTAGCCCATATTGAGTCTCCAACAAAGAGAAGAAATCATCATCATTATTATCCTTTGTCATTTTTTAAGTCATAGCTCATAGCTCAACCACCAGCCAAGCCCACAGGGATATTTACTTTCTCTGAGCCCTAGTATCTTAGTGCATGTATATCACATGCCCGGTGCTTTAATATTATTAACTTTATTGTAGGTGCAAATATTGTGTCTACCCAAGTATGCTGAAAGCTCATTTAGGGCTAGGATTATATCAATGCTCTCTGTAGCCTCCCAGATAATCTTTTACACAGAGGTAAAATGCCCAAAATATTTGTTGATTATCTAAGATTGCAGATGCAGAATCAGTAAGCACTGATTGGCAGGATGATGACATAGGGCTTGAAGGATAATAAAACTGAATAATAATGCTGCTTGCAGTTAACATTTTAACAAACACTTACAGTTACTAAAAACCATATATAATAAGTATTTACTATATGGCAGACACTCTGCCAGGCACTTGACAGATATGTCATTTCATTCTCATAACAACACAGTGATGTAGGTATTATTTGCTCCATTTTACTGAGTCTCACAGAAGTTATGGAACTTTTCTGGGATTACACAGCTTGTAAGTGGAGGAGTCAGGATCTAGATCGTTTGACTACAGATTCTAACTTCTAAACCAATAGGAACACTGCCTTAGTAACATACAGATGCTACCCTGAGGACTTCTCAAATTATCAAATGTCACTCCACTGTTGATGACCAGACTGCACCTTGCAAATGTGAAACAGCATACACAGTAGGAAGATTTTTAGCACTCATTATTGGAAAAATTGGAGCTCTAGTTCACCAGACCATTCCCACACTCTGCATGTAATTCTTGATCATTCTTGAATTGAGGATCCAGTCTATGTGGGAGAAGAGGGGAGGGTGATCAGGAGGAGGCAGATAAATGGGCAGATGGCTTGAGGAGTGGATGGCCATGTGGGAGAGGACAGGGGCTGTTGCCTGCTGTGTCCTGGGAAGGCTCAATGTCCATCAAGGAAAGAAAATGATTGGGAAATGCTTCACAGTGCAACACACCAAATGGAATAAGAGCCTATTCATCCAGTTGGAGCAAGAAAAAAGTAACAGTGCCCACTGCCTGTGTGGGTGTTCTTGGCCTTTTCCAGCAAGGTGTGTGTTTAAAAAAAGATTAGTACAATAGGGCACAAACAGTCCTATTGAAAACAGCCGCCTGCATAGACTTGGCAGATTTGTACTGTGGAACAGTTCTGTCTGACATTTAAAATGTGGCAAAACTACTTAAATTCAATTTAAAAATAAGTTTTCTATAGCCCCTTATTTTCTTCTTATAAGCATGAGTTCAATGAAGACGGCATCATGAGCTTTACAGGATGCCCCTCGGAATGAATGTCTGTCAAAGACAAGAATATGTGCCACTAAGGGATGACTAGCTGATTAGGCTGCAATGATTCCCAGGCTCATGTCTAAGAAGAATACTCTCAGAAAGAAAACTTGTGGGTGGAATTTGGACTGTGCTTTGGACTGGGCTGTAGCTCCAAACCACTGCAGCCAAGTTCACAAAAGGAACATGAACACGTGTTTTAATCAACAAATGGTAAAGAGGATAGGGAATAGAGAGGGACATGTTCTGTAATGTCACTGAGGGACCAATGACTTGGACCTGCATCCTGATTTCTTCACAGCAGATGAATTTGGTTTAAAGAAAGAAAGGAAAAAAAAGGATTGCAAAACTCTTGTTGAATATGTCATGTAGCACAGCTACTGGCTTATTCTTGTGCCATGGCATAAAGACGTGAAATGCTTCTTGAGGAACTCAATAGATTTCTTTTTTTCTCCAGTGAGATACTGACTCAAAAGCATCTTTCCACATCCTCCAAATTATCTCCCTGCTTTCTTCCTGATGTCTTCTGCTAGAACCATGGCCAGAAGCTAGAGAACATGCTATCACTATATAACAAAAGCATCCTTGTTTTGATAATTGCAGAGGGAAATTCCACCTTTCTTTCCAAACTTCTGCCTCTGTTTATCCCCTTAACAGCACCTCCACAGGGGAAGAGGACTTGATATTCTTATTGGTCAAAGCCTGAAACATAGATCGTGTCACATTTGAATGGTACATATAGTTATTGTCCCAGAATTCCTTTCATAGCTGTCTTTCACTTATATGTCTAGAAAGAGTCTATATTGTTGATGCAGATTCAATCATCCTCCTCGTCTATATCTTCTTCTTTCTTACATTCCTGCCTCAGGAACAAACTTGGCATTCTTTTTGACTTTTTTTTCTGTGCCACATCATGTAGCTGGTTGGGTCAATGGATTCAGGGCCCTTGTTGCGACCCAGCTTCTCTCTCTCCTTCTCTCCCATTTACTCTCCACTTATCATCTGCCCCAAGCAGGCAGATCTAAGTACACAGATCCCAAGATTAGGATTAGGGGGTAGGGGTGAGTAAGAGACTCCATTAAGCCTCCAGCTTAAACCTCATCGCCTCATTCAGTTCTTTGCAAGGATTACTGAGTACCTGCTCAGCTGTCTATCAATGAAGCAGTAATCAGATTTCCATTTGGTTATGGTTCTTTGCACATAGCTTCCTTGACACAGAACTCTGGAAGAAGGAGGGATCACCGAGAGGGCAGGAACCAGGGGTCTTAAAGACCTGGGCTATATTACCAATCTGAGACTATCAATATGCTATCTATAACTACTATTCTGGACTTGGAGATTTATCTTGCCTGGATTACTAAAATAGACACCTGTCTGTTCTTCTCATCTCCATTTTCATTTTTCTCTTGCCCATCCTTCTCATTTTAGCTAGACCAAACTTCCTAATTACAAAATGTTTTCATATTACTCCTTTCCTTAAATGCATTTATTTGTTTGTTTATCCTTAGCGTGACTTTGAAGGCTTGCTAATCTGGCCCTGGTCAACTCTAAATGAGTTGTTCTCAAAATCTGTCTCAACAAGAATCACTTGGTGTTTTTGTCCTTCCCCAGAAACAGATTCAGTAAATCTGAGGAGAAGCCTGGGAATCTGCAATGGAACAAATGCCTTATATTGTTCTAATACAGATATCCTGAGTACTGCACATTGAGAAGCACTTCCTTGTGGTGGTACAGACTGATCTTCCCACATCATTTTGTTCTCCTCCTTGGCTGACTCCCTCTGCTCTTCCTGAAATACTGTGTTCATAAATTGATAAAATCTTGAGTTAGAATAAACCTTAAAGATCACTGAAGTGCCTTTCACACTCGATGTAGGCATTCCCTCCACAGCTTGTCTCACAGGTAGGTATCCAGCCTCTGTACCTGATTACACTGTTAAATGGCTCTGCAAAATCCCAAATTTCATCCAACAGGAGAATCACCCAGGGGTAGTGGAAAGAGCACTAGATCTGAAGTCAGAATTTAGATCCTGATTGCCACTTTTTAGTTATGTGATCTTAACCAAATCACTTGATCTACCTGCAACTTGGTTTCCTTTTCTATAGAAAGTGTTCATGTGAAATTCAATGCAGTGTAACAGTTAAGAGTAACTGGAGCCCAGACGGAGTGGAAATCAAACCTTGGCTCTACTAGTTGCTAGATGTGTGATCTTGGCATGTTACTTAACCTTTCCATAACTCAGGTTAGTCATCTGTAACGTGTACCTGATAATAAGAGTAGCCAACTCATGTGGTGAAATGTAAATGAGTTTATATGTGCAAAGTGGCTGGCATACAGTAAACACAATATAAGTGTTAACTATTACTATTTTCTATTAAATTGGGGGTAAAATTCTTGGAGTACTCTTGCAACTACCTCATAGGGTTGGTATAAAAATTAAAATCATATGAAATAATGTATAATAAAGTGCTCAATAAACTATGAAGTGCCATATAAATGTTATCAGATTTAGTTGAAATCTGTTAGTTCTAAAACTAACCTCAGACTGCACAGAATAAACCAAATACTTCTTCTACATAACAAAGCTGAAGATAGCTTACCCCATACCCCCAGGCTTAACAGCTTCAGTCTTTTCAACAGTTCCCTATATCACATAGCTTACGGTCTCTTCATCATCTTGGTCACATTCTATGGATGCATTGTATTTCATTATTTATTTTTATTCATCAAAATTTCATGATTCTAAGCACTATGCTACATATTATTTTTTATATATACATTTTATTGAAGTATAGTCAGTTTACAATGTTGTGTCAATTTCTGGTGTACAGCATAATGCTTCAGTCATACATGAACATACATATATTTGTTTTCATATTCTTTTCCACTATAAGTTATATGCTACATATTAGAGATATAACAATAACTGAAATACAGTTCCTACCCTCAAAAATGTTGTCCAGTGGTCAAAATGCTTAAAATATAACATCAAAACTAAGTATTACCTTATACCATACACCAGAGATGACTGACACATTGTAATTGACTATATTTATTTTATTTTATTATTTTTTTAACATTTTTTTTAACATTTTTTATTGATTTATAATCATTTTACAATGTTGTGTCAAATTCCAGTGTTCAGCACAATTTTCAGTCATTCATGGACATATACACACTCATTGTCACATTTTTTTCTCTCTGAGTTATCATAACATTTTGTGCATATTTCCCTGTGCTATACAGTGTAATCTTGTTTATCTATTCTACAATTTTGAAATCCCAGTCTATTCCTTCCCACCCTCCACCCCCCTGGCAACCATAAGTCTGTATTCTCTGTCTATGAGTCTATTTCTGTCCTGTATTTATGCTTTGTTTTTGTTTGTTTGTTTTTGTTTTTGTTTTTTAGATTCCACATATGAGCGATCTCATATGGTATTTTTCTTTCTCTTTCTGGCTTACTTCACTTAGAATGACATTCTCCAGGAGAATCCATGGTGCTACAAATGGCATTATGTTGTCGGTTTTTATGGCTGAGTAGTATTCCATTGTATAAATATACCACTTCTTCTTTATCCAGTCACCTGTTGATGGACATTTAGGCTGTTTCCATGTTTTGGCTATTGTAAATAGTGCTGCTATGAACATTGGGGTGCAGGTGTCATCCTGAAGTAGGGTTCCTTCTGGATACAAGCCCAGGAGTGGGATTCCTGGGTCATATGGTAAGTCTATTCCTAGTCTTTTGAAGAATCTCCACTCTGTTTTCCATAGTGGCTGCACCAAACTGCTTTCCCACCAGCAGTGTAGGAGGGTTCCCCTTTCTCCACAGCCTCTCCAGCATTCGTCATTTGTGGATTTTTGAATGACGGCCATTCTGACTGGTGTGAGGTGATACCTCATTGTAGTTTTGATTTGCATTTCTCTGATAATTAGTGATATTGAGTATTTTTTCATGTGCTTTTTGATCATTTGTATGTCTTCCTTGGAGAATTGCTTGTTTAGGTCTTCTGCCCATTTTTGGATTGGGTTGTTTATTTTTTTCTTATTGAGTCGTATGAGCTGCTTATATATTCTGGAGATCAAGCCTTTGTCGGTTTCTCTTGCAAAAATTTTCTCCCATTCCGTAGGTTGTCTGTTTGTTTTACTTCTGGTTTCCTTTGCTGTGCAGAAGCTTGTAAGTTTCATTAGGTCCCATTTGTTTATTCTTGCTTTTATTTCTTCTAGGAGAAAATTTTTGAAATGTATGTCAGATAATGTTTTGCCTATGTTTTCCTCTAGGAGGTTTATTGTATCTTGTCTTATGTTTAAGTCTTTAATCCATTTTGAGTTGATTTTTGTATATGGTGTAAGGGAGTGTTCTAGCTTCATGATGATACAAAGGAAAATTACCAAACCACATAAGGAAGAAGAAAGGAACAAAGAGGATATACCAATTCAACTGCAAAGATAAGTTCAAAATGGCAATAAACACAAATCTATCATTAATTACTGTAAATGTTAATGGACTAAATGCTCCAGTCAAAAGACATAGAGTGGCAGACTGGATAATAAAGCAAGAACCTTCAATATGCTGCATACAAGAGACCCACTTTAGGGAGAAGGACACATATAGATTGAGAGTGAAAGGATGGAAAAGGATATTTCATGCAAATGGAAAAGGCAAAAAAGCAGGTGTTGCAGTACTGATTTCAGACAAAATAGACTTTAAAACAAAGGCCATAAAGAAAGATAAAGAAGGACATTTTATAATGATTGAAGGAGTGATACAAAATGAGGATATTACACTCGTTAATATATATGCACCCAATATAGGAGCACCTAAGTACATAGAACAATTACTAACAGAGATAAAGGGGGATATTGATGGGAATACAATCATAGTTGGAGATTTTAACACTGCATTAACATCACTAGACAGATCTTCCAGACAGAAAATAAACAAAGCAACAGAGAAATTAAATACTACAATAGAAAAACTAGATTTGGTGGATATTTTCAGAGCATTACACCCCCAAAAAATAGGATATACATTCTTTTCAAGTGCACATGGAACATTTTCCAGGATCGATCATGTACTTGGGCACAAAAGAAACCTCAACAATTTTAAGAAGATAGAAATTATCTCAAACATCTTTACTGACCACAATGCCATGAAACTGGAAATCAACAACAGAGAAACAAAGGAGAAAAAAAGGAAAGCATGGAGATTAAACAATATGTTATTGAAAAAACAATGGGTCAATGAGGAAATCAAAGCTGAAATTAAAAAATACCTTGAGACAAATGATAATGAAAGCACAGCCACTCAAAACCTATGGGACACAGCAAAGGCAGTGCTAAGAGGGAAGTTTATAGCGATACAGGCCTTCCTCAAAAAAGAAGAACAATCTCAAATAAACAATTTAACCCACCAGCTGAATGAATTAGAAAAAGAAGAACGAAAAGCCCCAAAAAGCAGCAGAAGGAAGGAAATAATAAAGATCAGAGAGGAATTAAATACAATAGAGACTATATTTAAATTAAAAATAAAAACTAAATGTTACCAAAGGACTGGCTGGGCCAACATACCTCTTCCATTATATATAGTACATATTTATCAATGTAGATTAAGCCTCCATTAGCATGGCTGATCAGTGTTGATTCATACTGAGCATACAGTCAAATGATCCTCTAGGATTTACACATTAAAACTCATGTTGGACCACATCTTCTGTACCCTACATTTATACAGTTGACTTTAAACCCACGAGTTCGGACTTGAAATTTATGCATCTTAAATGAGCTATTATCATTTTCACACCATCTTTCTAAACCATAAAAACTTTCCATATCTGCAGAGTTAATAGGCATGCTATCTATACCCTGATAAAAATGATGAACAGAACACCGTTAGAAATTTCCTTTCTGATTGACATACATTCATTAGAGTTATTCAGCTATTTATGGAACCATGTTAACACTATTTCCATACAGCTCACATTCCAGGCACTCAAATAATAATAGCTAATGCTTATTGATCAATTAGCAGATATTACTCTAAAGTCCTTACATATTGCTCCAAAATTTTTACATGTGTAAGTGTTTACCCTCAGAACAATCCTATGAAATAAGTGCTACTTCTATTTTGATTTTATAGATCAGAAAACAGAGGAACTGAGAGATGATGTCAATTGCCTGAGAACCCACAGCTAATAAGTGGTAGAACTATGATTTTAAACCTGAAGTCTAGTGCTATAGCCCACATGCAATCACTGTGATATTCCTGTTTTTGTTGTTGAACAAATGAAATGGAATTAACTAAGCACAACTCAACCCTTGCTGAAGCCATGCTGAGAGCCCTCATGATCCTCACTATCTTTTTTTAGCATTTATAATCAATTTCTTTATGAATCCACTAGAGATTTCCACTAAGAATTGATGTCAACATCACTGGCCCATAATTTCTAGAATCTGACCCTCTCCTTAAAAAAAAATCAGATTACCATTACTTTTGTAATTGCATTCAGTCAGAGATCCCTCTTATTGGACTAATATGGTGTTTCTCTGACCTATGACTAAGCAACCTGCTTGCATATCATAATTAAAAGTCAACTTCCAGAATTTCATTAAATTTTTAATGAGTGTCCTTGGCAGAAAGGCAGAAAGCCTAACTAAAATCTCAAAAATGGCTCTTTAAACCCATTCACTGAGAAAGAAAGTGAAGCAGAAGACAAGAAAGTTTATATTCCAAGCAGACATTGGTAATTATCACATTGGACCACGCATCTGTCTAGCCACCTTCTGTTCACAAGATGAAATTAAAACTGTTGGTGTGCTGGCTTGCTATTCCTGTTAGTTACAGATTCCTCTTATGTGCCTGCAGGTAGGGATGCTCTGCATTGCTGTTTCATTTCATTGACATTTTGAGAAAGCAGAATGACCCTTCTGTTTTTATTTCCTAGTCCCTGATAGGGTCTGTTACCAGATCGCCCCCAGAAAAAGCTATTTATTGCTATCTCCTTTTATTGTTTTTTCTTTTATCTTCCTGCTAACTTTCCGTGGAGAAACTTTATGTGAAGACTTGATTGGGTGGGAAAGTGAAAAAGTGGCAAGAAAGGAAATAAATTGCTGGCTTTTATTCTTGGATATGCACTGTGGCAGCTTTTTGGCCAAAATTCTTCAAGTCCTTATCAATTTTATGGGAAATTATTAACTCCCAACATTGAAAAAGTAAATCCTCAAAAAAATTTAGATTATTGTTTTCCAACTTGTGTACTGCAGAACATGAGTTCAGAGTTAATTTTTAAAGTGTGTTTTAGGGGGAGGTAGTTGAATTCTCAAGCAAGTTTTGGGAAATTTTTATATCATATTTTCTACATAAGTGGATGTTATTTACAATTTCAATAAATTTTAATAATCCAATTATTTACAATTTCAATTATTCACAATTTAAATTTGGCAAGTGTTTATTGAGCACCTACTGTGTTCCAGGTACTCTTGCAGGATTTGGATATAGAATGATGACTAAGGCTTATATGGTCCCTACCCCCATGGAGCTAACATCCTAGTTGGAGAGACAGAAAATATACAAGTCCAATGAATAAATAAATAAGATAATCCTAACTAATAATAAATGTTTCAAATTAAATAAAACAGAAGGATGAGATTTAGCATGGCAGGAGGATATGCTGGAACTACCTTAGAGTCATTAGGGAAGGGCTCTCCAAAGACATGATATTTGATCTATAATTTATGACTATTCCATTGGAATAGCAAGAGGAAGAGTCAGGAATAGAGAATAGTAAATACTGGAAATTCCCTGAGGCTGGAAAAAGTTTAGTGTGTTCAATGAACAGTAAGGAAGCTGATGTGGCTAGAGCAGAGTGTTCAGGGCAAGAAGTGTACCAGATGATGCTGAAAAGGAAGGCATGGGCCAGCGCATGGTAGGGATTAAATGATTTTGAGCAGGAAAGTGGCTTAACTCAATTTACATCAAGATTTTGAGCAGTCCCACCTTAAAGAAATCTGCTTAGAATTTTTAATCCAGTAGTTCCCAAGCACATTTGATCACTAAAGACTTTTATCCCTATAGAATACATTTTCACATCTTGCGTTATAGTATCCTATAGCACACCAGTTTAGGAAACATATGAGATAAATTTTTGAGTGAAATAGTCATTTTGCAGTATTATGGAATGTTTGAGGATCTACTGAAAATACAAACATACACATGAGTATGGAGAGACAGATTATCTAAGCAAATACAGACCTTTTTGGCTCTAGGTTTAGACAGAAGACTGAGTAGATCATAGAGTTGGGTTGGATTTGAGGAGAAAGGAGGTTAGAGTTCTTATATTCTTACACAATAACCGTATATTCTCTTCTCAAACACTGACACTGATTGTTGTCAGGAAGACTTCTATTTTATCTGTTTTCTCTCCAACCTTTGCTCATAGAGGGTTCCAAAGGAAAAGTATTTGGACCTAAAGCAATGTTTGTGTGCTTCACTTCAAGAAGCAAATCAGTAATGCACCACTATTTCTTATAATATGCACCTTTCAGAATAGGAAAGGCTAGATGGAGGAGTGAGTAAGAAGAGACAACTAAGTGGCATGTGAGAGAAACAGGATATTCAAGTTGAATCTATGGGGCTCACAACATGATGGGTGCCAGGGTCTTTCCACAGGCAATGTCATCTTCTCCTTGTCATTTGAAGGATGATGGCAAGATTAACTTGAGAGGAAGAATGAGAAATCTATGGGAGACAGTCTAGTTGAGTGGTTAAAAGCATGGTCTTTGAAATTAGACTTGGGTTCCAGACCCAGCTCTGACAGTTACTACGTGGCTTCAGACAAGTTAGTTAACTTGTCTGAGACTTGGTTTCCTCATCTATAAAATAAAACTGATAATAGTATCTAGTTCAAAAAACTGTTGAGGGGATTAAATGTGATTACATATTTAAAGAGCTGTGTGTAGTGCCTCACAGAGTATGTGTTATAAAATGTCTCTGTTGTCAAATTTGTTAATGCCTACACCTTTGGGAGAGGAGACTGGAAATGCAGTTCAGTGTTGCCTGATGGAAGTTTCTGAAATAATGCAAATATCCTTTCTCTGAACTGTAATACTTAGCCACTAACCACATAGGACTGTTGAACACTTAAAATTATTCTAGTACAACTGAGGAACTAAAATATTAGTTCCATTAAATTTTTATTAACTAAAATTTAAATTTAAGCAGCCATGTGTATCTACTGGCTACCATATTGGACAGTGCAACTCCAGGTGTTGAGAATTCTGGGACTGATGGAAAGAGATAATATTTGAAACACCTCTGGATTTGAAGAGGAAGGAGCAAAGAGGAAAAAGAGGGTAGATTGTAAAGGGGAGACAAAGAGAAGGGATGAAGCTTCCAAAAGAATTAAGACAAGAATAAAAGAAATGTCATTCTTGGTTCTATCATCCAGGCAAATAGAAACTTTATATAGATGCCACCTATGGCATCCCCTGAAGAATTTGAGGACTAGGCCCACTACATATACACCTTTCCCTTGGATCTAGAATTCAAAAATTTTTTTTCTCAGCCCTTCTTGACCCTTTTTCTATTTTCAGCCTGCATCATTTCCTAAGGTGATGGGTTCCATATGTTTACCACCTGCTGGATAAAGTGGTATTTCTACTTTATTGCTTTCAAGCTACCTCCTCTAGCTCCAAGTAATAGTACTTATCTTTGATGAGTTCCAAGTACTTTAAAGATATCCCCAAATAACCCAATGACAAGTGAACATGTCAATTCTTCTCCTGAGAGTCTTGGCTAATATAACTGCATTTGGTCCTCAGGGCACTCAGGGTCAGATGGGGCATTCTGAAGTGTCCTGGTTTCTCCTAGCCTGCCTTAGCACTTGAAACTCCTCTGATTAGGATTTTCTGTCTGGTAAAGGCTTTGCTTTTAGAAACCCATTAAAATGCAAGTGTGTCACAACTGAAGCCAAAAACAACCACTTAACACCTTGACTTACTTTTTTTCTACATTGAATTCCAGAGACCTGGGACTATGTGAGCTTGGATTTGGAAAGAGCAAATGAGGAAAGGCCCAGATCATGAAGGATCTGCTGCCTAGCATGGGGTACTACAAAATAATAAGTACAAAGGTCTTACATATCTGTACAGGAAGCAAAAAGAAACAACTGAATAAAAGCATCAAACACCACCAATGTCAACAAAATTTAAGGTTTTACCTCTTCCACAATGGGACTCTTTTTGTTTTTTCATTGCTTCATCAAGGTAAACCAAGTTACAGAGTCCAGAAGCCACAAGATGAAGCTGTTCTAATTCCCTTCACAATGAATGATTCACTAGTGATAAGGGGTAAAAACTAATGTTTCATTGGACTGATAATCTTCCCGAGAACTTTATTTGGCCTTTGAGTATTTTCCAGTCAATCTTCTTTATGTGGAGATTTTAATTGACTCCAGGAAACCCTCAGTTTGGCCTTTTTTTGACTCCATTCTCCCTGAATCTGTCAGTAAAATAGCAATACATCATTTTGCCCAAGACCTACATCATGTTAATGACACTGGCCCAGTACAAACTGAGTTCAAAGATAATCAGTATTCAAGTGATGACACTGTTTATAGGACACTATGTTTTCCATTAAATTTAACAAACAGTTCTTGAGCATCTACTATAAGGGATATGAGCATAAATTTTAAAAGAAAGTCCTGTCTTCAAGAAGCTTATGAGATGGAATATGAGCTTCCTTTGCTCTAAGTCATTCAATACTGACTTATCATATTTTTATTTAGTTTCTAGTGTGCCAAAAACTGTGCTAGGCAGGTAATGGAGAACAAGACAGACACATTCCCTGCCCTCAGGGAGCTTTGCATTCCACAAACATTTGTGATTTATTCTGGTGTAAGACTCAGCTCATATTAGTTTACCTAACATGAAGTCCATTTATTTGAGTATTTGTCTCATGTCTCCCTTAGGAAAGGCTTGAAAGGAAGAGATGATATTTAACATAGGGTTGGAAGTATTTTAGCAAACAAGTATGAAAAATAGAGCATTTGAGTCAAAAAAAAAAAAAAAGCCAGCATTACTAGAGTCATGGATGTGTCCAAGATATACAAGTAGTCAGTCTGGAAGTATAGTAGGAGTTCATGAGATAGACAATAAAAGGTAAAGCTGGAAAATCAGATTGGTAGAATGTCAATGAGAGCTTTGAATGCTAGGGCAATAATGCTATACTTAATTCAGTAGACGGGGTTCAGTCATATAAGGTCACACATACCTTTAAGGTCTAGAGGTGTTTGAGCAAAGAAATTATGTGATCAAATATAAACTCTTAGAAGATTGATCTGGCATCCTGTATGTTGGATGGCTAGGAGGTTCAAGACAGGAGAAGGGGAGAAATGTTAGAAAGTTTCTGTAAAATTCCAGACAAAAGGCAATGAGGCCCTTTATTAAGAGGGTGTCAATGGGCATGGAAAGGTCAATGAGTTGGTAAAAGACTAGTTCTAGGTTGGAGAAATCAAAGAGGATGCCAAAGGTGGGATGGAAGAAAGAATTGATCATATTTTGCTCATTAGTTAGAGATTAAAGATTTGTAAACAAAGTTTGTTTAAATTTCTGGGGGGGTTCTGGAGAGCTTATCATTTCAGAAAGGGCTTGGCAACATTAAAAAGAAATTGAGTATCCATTTAATCCATGTTATCTATGGGTATGACTATGTTAAATTCAAAACATGCTTATTGAGCATCATCTACCATGTCCTAAGTAACCTTTAGGCACTAGGGCTAAAATGGCGAAGAGAAAGAAGTGTGGTTCCTGCCTCTAAAAGTTTACAGTCTTTTAATGTAGATAATAATAAAACAGTTATTAATTCAATATATATTGAATGAGTGTGTACTCTATTACAGACTCTAAGTGCTAAAAACATAAAAATAAGCAAAACAGGCAAAAATCTCTACCCTCATGGAGCTTGACCATGGGGAGACTGATCCTTCAAATGTAAACAAATAAATAAGATTATTTCAGATAATAATAATTGCTATTAAAAATTGAACTAGGCAATAGGATATAGTGGCAGGGGTGATGAGGTTTACTTTATATAGGGTGGTCAAGGAAGTGCTCTTTGAGGAGGGAGCAAATCATGCAAAATATCCAGGGGAAGAGCACTCCAGGTAGAGGGAAGAACAAGTATCAAGGTTCTCAGAAGAAAAAGAACATGGCAAGTTCAAGGGAAAGAAACAAAGCCAGTGTGGCTGGAGTAGAATAAGCAAGAGGAAGAGAAGTAGGCAGGGGCAGGCCCACTGAGTGTTCTGTAGGTCGTGGTAAGGAGGTTGGTTTCACCCTGAGTGCATTGAGGGTTTTAAGAAGTAGGTAATGTGATTTAGTTTACATTTTTAAAAGGATCACTCTGGCTGTTGTGCTGAGAATAGACTCTAGAGGGGCAGGAGTAGAAGCAGGGAGACCTGTTAGGAGGCTGTAAATATACATGTATATCTGTATGTCTCTTATCTTTTTATGGGAAAACAATGGTTCTCCCTTATAAAAAAAAGAAAGCCTATAATATACTTCCCCATCACTCATCATTTTTTGTTCCAATGCAGAGCAATAACACAAATTCTTCAAAGTAAAAGGTAAAAAATTACATCAAATGTTGGCTATTTAGGCAATTAATTCATCCATTCAACAAATATTTATTGAGTGGCTACTAAGTGCCATGCACTGTGCTAGACCCTGGGGATACAAATCTGAGCAAAACAAAAATAATAACTTCCCTCGTGGAGTTTTTTGATCTTGTGTGGGAGATGGATACCTATGAAATGATTATACACAGACATAATCACAAACCATGGCAAGTGTTAGGAAGGAAAATAGGCTGCTCCGCAAGCCTTATTTGTTATATGAACTATTCTGCAATGAGCCCGTGGTCATCTGCATTGCTGTTTAAGACTAGGACACATGTAAAAGGGGAAAACCCATTTAGAAAAGACTTTGATTCAGATTTTCAATCTATTATTAGACATCCACCATCAAGTTTTAATTATAACTGCATGCCCAATATCAGGAAAAGAATGAAGTATAACTGACTACATTAAAATAAGGGAGTAGCCCCCAAAGGAACTACAACAATACCTTAAAGAGCCTCCTCAGTACATAGCACAGGGCTAGAGGGTTCTGCAGGAGGACACTGATCAAGCAAGGACGCTGCCCTAAAGAAGCTACAGTGTCAAGTCCTCCAAGAGGCCTTTCCTGATTGTCTCTACCATTCCAAGTCCTGGTAAGGCGCCCTTATCTGATGTCCAATAGCACCTGTTCTTTATGACTCTGTGACCCTAGACACCCTGGCCATTGCTTTTTAACTCTTATTCCCAGACTAGACAATAGATCTCATAAGGCCAGTGACATTGGTCAGCTGGTTCACTGAGGCGTCCCCACATTTCAAATAAAAATGGCACATGATGAGTGCTCAATAAATGATGAATTAACAATACAAAGTAAACAACACAAGGTAAAAAGTAGTAAGAACCACGGGGAACATATAGATAAGTCGCTATGGACATTTATCAGAGGGAGCAGATACTTCTAACCAAGATGGATTAGAGAAGGATTAGTAGAAGATCATTTTTGTGCTGGTCTATGAAGATCAAACAAGATTAGACGTGGGCATGAGGGAAGACAGTCCAAGTGAAATGAACAGTGTGAACAAAGGCATGGAAATGGAAAAATGCCAGGCGTGCTTGTTAAACCAAAAGGAGCACAGCATGGTTAGACAAAGAGAACATGAGAGGAAGTGGTGGGAGGTGATGTTGGAAAAGTAGCTCAAGGGCTGAAGTGTGCAGGGCTTTGATTGTCAGGCTCAGATTTGATCATCTGACAGCTGGTCCAATCCACTACCACATATAAGGCTTGAAATCAGAAGATCTGGATTCTAGTTCTAGCTCTGCCATTTGTCAATTATGTAACTCAAGGAAAATTATTCAACTCTGGTGGTCTGAGCCTGTGAATCATTGCTATAATAAACCAAAATGGGAAATACAGCAAGGAAAAGGAGGATGATAGTGAGTTCACTTTTATAGTTGTCTTTTTTTTTCATCTCTTAGAATCTTTTTTATTTGGTGAGATGTTTCTTTTTTTAAATTGAGATATAGTTGATTTATAGTATTATATTAGCTTCAGGTATAAAACAAAGTGATTCAAAATTTTTATAGATTATTTTCCATTTAAAATTATTATAAAATACTGGCTACATTCCCTGCGCTGTACAATATATCTTTGTAGCTTATTTATTTTATCCAAAGTAGTTTGTACCTCTTAATTCCATACTTTCCCTTCCCACTCCCTCTACCCTTCCCCCTTTCTCTCCCCTACTGGTAACACTACTTTGTTCTCTATATCTGTGAGTCTGTTTCTGTTTTGTTAGTCATTCATTTGTTTTATTTTTTAGATTTAACATACAAGTAATAACATACAGTATTTATCTTTCTCTAACTTATTTCACTAAACACAATACCCTCAAGGTCCATTCATGTTATAAATGACAAAATTTCATTCTTTTTTATGACTGATATTCCATTGTGTGTGTGTGTGTATATATATATACATACACACACCACATTTTCTTTATCCATTCATCTGTTGATGGACACTTAGATTGCTGTCACATCTTGGCTACTGCAAATAATTCTGCTATGAACACTGGGATGCATTTATCTTTTGGAATTAGTGTTTTCATTTTCTCCAATTATCTGTCAAATTTGAGGGCCCCATATGACACACAAGAGGAGATGTCTAGTGAACAGTAGAGATATTTGGGGGATTCAAAACAAGCAGAGGGAGGTTAGAAATACTGATTTAGTGGTCATAAAAACAGAACTAGTAGTAGAACATGTGATTTTTAAATAAAGAGAAATAGTAATCTAAGTCAGTATCTGAAAAAGGACTTTGTTCAAAAATGCTTTTGATCAATTTAGATTCAGTTCAAGAAATATATTTGAAGAGCAAAAAACTCAGACTATCCTTTTACCATTAGCCTTCTACTGCTGAATTCTCTTGTAGCCAGGGAGATAATAGATCCCCAAACCAATTCCGGACATATGTAACCTTTTTTAGGCCACTCAAACCTGTATTTTCTCTCACCACAGAAGCCAAACATCTCTAACGAGAGAAGTTACCAGATTATATACAAAATTGTTTTTCTTATTGTCACCTGAAGCTCATCCCTGCTTTTTGAATTCCATTATAAATTATTTTAGTCTCAAAAAAACTTCTTTAAAATACTCTGAGAAGGTAGCAATGTTCTCCCACTCCATTTATATCAGGGAGTTCATCATATCAGAAGTAGATGAATAAATTTGGAACTCTCAACCCCCATCCTTCACTCTATGCTCTAAACTCTCAGGAAGATTGTGGCATATAAGTTTAAGGTGTTACCTTCAAGTCATCCAGTCTATCTTTCTGATCCTGGGGGTGGGCAAGTAGGTGCTAAATAACACCTTACAGTCACCATGTGAACCTCAGCCCCATGTGACTGGGATCCTGATTCAATGTTGAACAATTGACAACTTTTTAAACTTAGGGACTGAATTTTGTCTCTGTACTTTTAGCTATGGCCTGGAACCTGCTTCATACCTGAAGGATGTTTCGAACCAGAGCCCTGTCTCCTGACTCTAGGTGTCACTAACTCCTGTTCTATTGCCAAGTTCCACCAATGAGATCATACTTAGATACTAATAATGACCACCAATGGAGTCAAATTCCATCAAACAGATCACTTTGGACTTTGAGTCCCCTCCAGAGTGCAGTACTACATGTGAGTCATTCATCTTAGGCCTTGGCACTGCCACATCCCACGCTTCTTCTCTTTCCCCACTGGTCTGGGCTGCTGAAGTACCACACACACCTAGCAATTGAACCATCAAAAAAATTGTCAACAAATGTGAATGACGGTGCAAATCTATTCCCCACTATTGGAAGAACAACGTATATTGTTCTTCCTATATTTCTCACAGTTTATGAGGCCAAGCCAAAATGCATCTATATGGATAATCATTAGTAGATCAGTAATACAGACTTTGTATAAGAGCCTACAGTGAGAGACTTCACCCTCCACATACATACACAAGAACTTGGAAATGAGGGCAATAAAGATTGCTTTCAGAATTCATAAGAAAACATGTAATAAATTAGAAGAATAATAGGTAAAACCATTTTCAAAAAAATGAATTTTTATAGGCTAGCAGAATGAGACCTTAATCTGATTAACTTTATTAACATAGCTAGAGGAATAATTTGTCTATAAGAAGGGGAATTGAACAGACACAGAAAATATGATAATCAATGAATAAATATTGACCTTTGACAGTGCCCATCCAAACACTGTTCAGAGGATAAAATACCTTAGTCAAAGGATTTCGCATTCTGATTGCATTACCAAGACTCTTCACCTCTATTATGATAATGAATATAGGAAATTTGAGACAATGGAAATCAAGCGTGTTATTCCCACTGAGAAGATTTCTCCTTATTTGAGATATGTCAGTCTATCTTAGTTGTATGTCATTAGGTATTCATTCCATCTCAGTGTCCTTGACCTGACTCAAAGCTCATCAGGCTTCGTGTTTAGGTGACTTGCTAAAGATCCCACAATTTTGACTGGACTTCCCATACCTATCTGCCTAGAAGGAGAGGATATGTTGGTCATACCAACTTTATAGATTCTAGTTCCTGTAAAATTTATTTCTCATCATGATTTAATACACTAGTACTCTGATTACAATTTGGCTTCCTATGTAGGTTCTCCTGAAGAAGGGAAAGAATTTCTGGTCATGCCAAAACAAGTATTTTGGTCTGTAAAAATCATGTTGTTCATCATTCATTAATACACTGACACTTTAGTTTTATACATGACTCTTGTGAGAATAGTTAGTATACATCTCCCTCTGAGTGATGGATCCACTCTCAATATGTTGACAATACCAGATGTCTAAGCAAACAGGCTGAAGGCTAGGTCTCAAACCAAAGTACAATACCCAGTGTACTAAATGCTATCTTGCAAGATATTTTGGTTGACAGTCAAACGACATTACCCAGGCAAAGTACCGGACATCTCCAATGTCATTTGTGATTCCTAGCAAACATTTCGTTGAGTCTCTATATTTGTTCATATTATAATTTGCCATACTTTAAAATTTTTTATTTGTATACAATTTTTAAATATTACTTTCCAGTTACAATTATTACAAAATATTGGCTATGTTCCCTGTGTTGTACAATACATACTTGAGCCAGTAGTTTGTGCCTTCCATTCTCCCCAACCCTTATACTTCCCCTCTCCCTCACATTGGTAACCACTAATTTATTCTCTATATCTGTGAGTCTGCTTCTTGCTTGTTATAGTAACTAGTTCATTGTATTTTTATATTCCACAAATAAGTGATATCAAACAGTATTTGTCTTTCTCTGTCTGGCTTATTTCACTTAGCATAATGCCCTCCAAGTCCATCCATGTTGCTGCAAATGGCAAAATTTCATTCTTTTTTAGATACATGCACCCCAATGTTCATAGCAGCACTATATACAATAGCCAAGACATGAAAGCAACCTAAATGTCCATCAACAGATGACTGGATAAAGTTATAGTATATTTATACAATGGAACACTACTCAGCAATAAAAAATAAAATAATACCATTTGCAGCAACATGGATGGACCTGGAGCTCTTCATTCTAAGTGAAGTAAGCCAGAAAAGGAAAGAAAAATACCATATGATATCACTCATATGTGGAATCTAAAAGAAAAAAGAGGACACTAATGAACTCATCTACAGAACAGAAACAGACTTGCAGACATAGTAAATGATCTTATGGTTACCGAGGGAAGTGGGGTGGGAAGGGATAAATTTGGGAGTTTGAGATTTGCAAATGTTAACCACTATATATAAAAATAGATTAAAAAACAAATTTCTTCTGTATAGCACAGGGAACTATATTCAAAATCTTTTAATAACCTTTAATGAAAAAGAATATGAAAATGAATGTATGTATGTATGTGTATGTATATATATGACTGGGACATTATACTGTACACCAGAAACTGATGCAATGTAACTGACTATACTTCAATAAAAAGAATTTGTTCTTTTTTAAGTACATGCATTGAGCATCATGTCAAGAGTCTTACATAAATTGTTTCCAATATTAAAGTAACTATGTTCTGTAGATATTGTTATAGTTCTTCCAATTTACAAATAAGGAAACTGAGGCTCAAGGAGGTCAAGTAATTTATCTTTGGTCCCACAGAAAGTAAATGGTCAAGCTTGGATTTGATGCCTTTTCTCTAACTCTAAAATCCATACTCTTTCAAAACTATTGAAATTGTTTTATGTCATCAAGCCTACTTTTGATTTACTCATATATATACCAATTTATTTGCTCAAAAATCTGTTTCGCATTTCATGCTTTCGTTCTCAGTTCAATTTCCTTTTTCCTGAAGTACATCCTTTAGTAGTTCTTTTAGTAAGTCTTTTAAAAGTAACCTCTAAGTTGCTGTTTATTTGAAAATGCCTTTGTTTTATTCACGCTATTTGTACTAATCAGTATTAGATTTAGCTGCAGATAACAAAAAATAATGTAAATAAAATAGAAGTGTGTTTCTCTCTTACATCAATGTAGGAAATTGAGGGACAGTATGGTGGCTCCATGATTATCAAGAACTCAGATTACAAATCCATCTTGTTGTTCCATAATTTTCAACTTTAGGCTTCCACTTCATGATTCAAAATGTCTATGGCAGCTCTAGCCATGACAGGGGATTTGACAGCCTTATCTCCCTGTCCTTACTCCTGCTGGCTGGAATTTGGATATGATGGTAGAATTTCTCACACTGAACACCTGGCAGCAAATGCCAGCACTTTTGTGTTGTTGTTTTTTGCTTGTTCATTTCCAGACTAAAACCCTGGCAAAGGGTTTTAATTCAAATTCCGAGGCCACATGAGGGCAAGGCTATGATTACAAATTCTCAGAAAAGACATTTTTCTCTGCTGAAACATTTTTCTTTGCCTGAGATAGACAAACTCCCTTGTCATCTTCCTCTGCTCAGGAAAAGAGTTTTCCTAGTACATGATTTTACTGCACATAAAACACTTTAAGAGACCCAGTTTTACATGAAGGTTTTAGTCTCAACTCCAGTACTGTGCATGGGTGTTAAAACACAGGCCTTCATTACCAATATCCAACCTTCTAACATCCCCAGGGTAACCAGTGTTAACTCATTGGTAGCACTCTAGTTTATAGTTTCCTCTTTGTGTTTAACCCCTGGAAATGTCTTTCTGCTTGAAAACTCGACTATGTCTTAAGGACTATGTTCTGTTCATCGGAATGTAAACCCCACAAGGCCAGGAATTTGTGTCTGTTTGGTTCACTTCTACAGCACCTAGAACACTGCCTAATACATAGGAAAGGTGTTCAGTAATATTTGGTGAATGAATAAGTTAATTTTAGCCAGTATTTCTGGAGCTTTGTAGCTCTGAGTGGGGTAAGAGTTTCCAGATTATCTAGTACATGATAGTTCTAGCAATGGAAGTCAGATCCATGCCTTTTCCACCATACTCTGCTGTTGTTCATGTTTACAGTTACAGTGAGATTTTCAGTGTGTTTCCGAAGTCAGCATATGATAACTATAGCCAGAGGGAAATAATCCTCCTCAGACTCATCTTAACCACCATATTCTATTGAGAAATTGGATTCTCTAATCGCATAGGTATAGTGCATCCAAATTATGTCCATATATAAATTCTAATTCAGCACCAATTGAGAACTAAGAGCTTGCCAGAAGCTTCCTTAGAAAGTTCTCTAGATACAACTCTCTCTCCTCAACAAACCTCCATATGTTACCCATGGATAAAAATAGATCTATTTACTGAACACTTACTATGTGCCAAGTACTCCTGCAAATGCTTTACATTTATTAACTCATTCACAAATGTAGAAACTGAGGCACAAAGAAGTTAAGTAACTTACCAAAGACAACCCAGGTAATGGCAGAGCCAGGGTTCCTCCAGGCAGACTGGCACCAAAGTACATGAGCTTAACAAGTATGCTAGGCTGTCCTCCATATTTACTTGTATTATCTAGTCTCATCCCCTGTCCCATTCTAACAAGAACTTTAATGCCCAATGGTCTAGTATAATCATAGGGCCAAATCCCTTTATTCTTTTTTCATGAAGACAAATGTTACATTCTATAGTATCATCTGTTATCAGCATCGCCACAACAGAGTTTGTCAGACCAACTGAGGCAGTGTGAACTGTGGTGAAAGCCCACTTTTTTGCCTTCCACCACAAAGGACCAGTCAGATTTCTATTGAGGGCATCATAAGGAGAAGTAAGAGGAAAAGTATCATATTAACTCCTCAAAATTAGGAGGGAGGATGCAGTGTGAATACATATAGAGTATCTATCAAATGCCTCACTCAAAAAAATAGAAAATATGTTTTTAATACAGACTCTTTTGGGGTTCTTCAGTCAGGAAAATGATTTAATCTGATATCCATCAATGAATGTATTAGACTGGCTTCAACTAGCAGCTGCAGAGGAAGATTTAGAGAACAGTTAAAGTTGGAAAATCACTAAAATATCCAGGCAACGTATCAACCTTGCTCTGAGTTTACTAAACCCAATAAATAGAACTGTTTAAAGACATTAAGGATGATGCATGAATAATTCAAATCAATTCAACTTTATTACTTTTTCCGTACTGTTTTCTTAATGGCCCAACTTTCCACTGCACATTCACCCTACTATATGAGGGTGCATTTCAGCAGTTAATTCTATAGTAATTACAGATATTAAGGATTCAGCACACTGAGGAAATATCTCAGTGAGAGACAGGCTACATGGGACACAATTAGAAGATACTATATATAAACACTGGGCACATTTTACAGAAGAAATGGACAAGCAGTGAAATAAGACAGAGATATTGGCTGCAGAGAAAAGGAAAATGCTAATTACAACAAATACTCGCTATGTTCCAGGCAGTGGATTTACTATATGAATTTTATTATATAGGTTTATTGTAGCTAATATACACTAAAACCCTGGGATGTAGTTACTATTGCTATTCCCATTTTATAGGTGAGGAAACTGAGACACAGAAGGGTAGAGTGACTTTCCTAAGGTCAAGGGATTAAGAAGTGCTAGGGCTGTTACTTGAACCTAGGCAGTCTGGCTCCAGAGTGTGCTCTTTCCAGTCTCCTATACTGCTTCATATAGCAAAGGATGTAACTATTAGAACATTATTCAGCAAACATTTATTGAGTGCCTGCTATGTGTCTCCCACTGTGATAAGCACTGAGAGTGTACGAAGCAGCATGAAATTGAAAAGAATGGGTGTAAATGGTTTTCAGATATCTTGGAAATTAGAAGGGCCCAAAGATGTTCTCAATGCAGGCTTCTAAAAAGGTTATGGAAAATTGGAAAATGACATTTATTGTATCAGAATAGTTAGCCCTCCTTGGGCTCTGCTCCAGTAGCAAGATGTCATCTCAAAGTCTGTCAATACAGCATGTAATGACAGCAGCCCAAAAAAGAATCTCTGGACAGGTTCTAAAATCCTTAAGATTCCTCTGGAGGTTCTCATGTTTGAGGAGCATTTCAGACCCTGTATTCAAGAGATGGCCATCTCCATTTTATTTTCACCAATGCTGTCCCATTTGAAATTACTCAATTCATAAGTATGTAAGAGCATCTACCATTATACCAGACATTACGAGGAGTACAACAGTGTATAAGACACAGTGCTTACCAACAAAGCATCTACAACCTAGTGAATAGACAATGAAGTCCCATGAAACAATTACTAGAAGATACGTGATAAAATGCCCACTTATTCAGTACAAACAAATGGTTAAGGGAGTCAGATACAGGAAAGAAACTCAGTTGAATTGTCTGGAGAAGGCTTCAAGGAGACGAAGACCCTAGTGAGGCCTTGAAGGATGGAGAACTTGAAGTGGCAGGAGAGGAGCAAGGCCACTCCTAGTCTGAAGGAACCATCTGAAACCGGTCTTATGAGGCTGTGGCCTGATGCAGGGACCTGAACAGAAACTAGAGCCATAGCAGATCACGGTCCCAAATCAACCGATGCAATCTGAGAAGGAAATGTGTTAACTAAAGGTATGACTCAAACTAGAGAGCTCAGAAGCTCAAGACCAGAGATGAAGGTAAATGCTGTGAACCAGAGAGTGCCAACACTACCAGGACCCAGGCTATGTATCCTGTGGGCAGACTGACCTAGGTTTGAATTCTACTTTGCCACAAACTATGTCAGCTTTATCAAGTTATCTAACTCTTTTGAGCCCACTGTCTCATTGGTGGAATGGGGATAACAATATCTACCATATGGTATGTTATTGGCAAATTAAATGAGACTATATATATGAAAGAGTTTTAATACTGCAAAGTTCTATATGAGTGTCAGTTATTAATAGCTGTTGTTATATGTATACCTGTAGCTGTATGTAGACAGGACCAAATCTTGGGGGATCTTCTAGTCAGGAAAGTTGACAATGATTCTCAATGTGAGATATGGACAGCTGCCTATAGGAGTGAATCAGAACTTCTAGGGGCTTGTGTGTTTGTTCATTTGCTCCTTCTCCTTTAGAATCTGATAAATTCTTCCCTCCACCCATACATGTCCAGATGATGATCACTACAACAGGGAACCACTTTACTGATAAGAGTGTGTCATATCCCTGGTATGTTGTGATAGTAAAAAGGTTAAAATTCATTGATCTAGGAACTTACTTTAGTATTTTGAGTATGAAGTGATAAATGGTAGCAGTAGCAATGGAAAGAAAGGAATAAGTTTGAAAGATATTGTGAGAGATGATGAAAAAAACAGATAGGAAACATTTTTGAGTATTAAATACATGATATTTTACTATTGAGGAAAATGAGCAAGAAGCAGAGACAGAATTTGAACCTAGTTCTGACTGACTTCAAAGAAAGAGAGAACTGTTTCCTGGATCAGATGTGAAAGAAAAGGGAGAAGGAATAATGGCCTATAAGGTTTTTAAACCAAGAGACTGAACAGAACAGAAATCGGAGAACTTAGAAGGTAAACTTATCTACAAAAGAATGCTATATGAGTTCTGAATTACACGATATCAGAATTTTAGTGTTTTATTTTTAAATCCGTTTAAATTTAAACTTCTGACAGTATTCTCAGTAATTCTCCTATAAGTCAGCCACCTCTTGATTCGCTCTGTGATGAACAGACCACGTTTTTGCCCTTTCAGTCCCCATCAATAGTGCTTAGGGTTGATTGCTTAGTAGCAAAGTCAGCTCTATGCTAAGTCAGGTATGTCCTTTGTAACTGAAGGTTCACATTTTGGGGACAACCAGATAGGGCAAAAGCTGTAATCCTGAATTCTTGAGAATCAACCATATAGGCAGTCAGTAGAATTATCAATCTGAAATTCATTAAATGCAAAACGTCTAAATACTTGATTTATAATGCATATGATTTTTGCAGCACATTCTTTGATTTTATTTGACTTGATAGTTCTGAAGCAACTTTAGATAAAGGTATGAAGGGCATCTTGTTGTTTTAGTTCAATTCTTTTTTCTTAATGAATGTTCTGCTCACTTTCATTTTGTTTTGTTTTTGTTATGGTTTTACTTTCTGCCCCAGGTTCATAAAACTGGGAAAGAAAGGTAAAACAGAATTCAGATTCAAATTATTCAATAGGATACAAGTATCCCACATCAACAGAGCCAAATTAAAGAAGATTATTATGTACAGTTGACCCTTGAACAATATGGTTTTCAACTGCATGGGTCCATTTATACATGGGTTTTTTTCAGTAAATACTGTAGTACTAAATGATCTGCAGTTGGTTGAATCCATGGATGCAGAACTGTGGATATGGCAGAATCACGGGTGTGGAGGAACATATAGAAAGGCCAACTTTAAGTTATATGCAGATTTTCTACTGCTCAGAGGGTCAGTGTCCCTAACTCCCTTGTTGTCTAAGGGTCAACTATATATTCAAAACTCTAATGAACAAAGGCTAGCCGAGAGAGGAGTTTCCAGGGAGTCACAAAAAAAAGAATGGAAGTATGTGTTGACCACAGTGTCAATATGAGCCCAAATTATAGCATGACTGGTAAAAAGCCCAAAGAAATATTAGGTTTATTTACTCAAAAATATTTGTTGTGCACCTATCATGTATCAGGCAATATATCGTGGGTACAGCAACAAGGAAGTGTATCATCAGGAAAGAATTTAATAACAACACTGACTTTAGTAGTTTTTTTTTTTTGTTACTAACATGAGTTAGCAACTCTAACCATTTAAAATTATCTAATTCTAAATAATTTCTCTCCCTACCTGGGAGAATCATTCCTACCAATCTTCCTCCCACCTCCAACCCTGGGTACACTTCTAGAAACCAGATTTGTCTCACTGTCAAATTCATCTTTCTTCCACCAGAGCAATGTCTTTCAAACTTTTTTGACCACAGGCCTCAGTACGAAATATATTTTACATATGACCCAGTATAAACACACACACATGACACATACATGATAGCTAGGTAGATATCCATACAACACACAGACTATGATCACATAATTTACGTAAAGATTTCATAAAATAATAATACCATTACTGGGGACAATGCACTGTAATATTTTTTACTCTATTCTTTTTCACTAAAAAAAAGAAAAGGGAAGGGAAGGGGAAAAAAGGTGTATGTTTTCCTACTAAATTTATTTAATAGCTCATTATGTGATCCACCGTTTGAAAAACAGTGCACTGAAGTGTAGTATACAATTCTTCTTTCCAGATACAGGTGGACAGAACGCAGGTGGCAGGAAGATGTTAGCCTGGGTTTAAGCATTAACCATAGGAATTCTCAAAGTAGAAAACTGCAGGACTGAATTTGCACACTCTGCCTCTGAATTGGTTTTTTTTTTTTTTTTTTTTTGTCCATATTAAGCTCCAAATAGCTTGTATTCACCTAA
Source organism: Camelus ferus (assembly GCF_009834535.1). NCBI lineage: Eukaryota > Metazoa > Chordata > Mammalia > Artiodactyla > Camelidae > Camelus > Camelus ferus. The sequence continues at coordinate 96,061,586 of NC_045732.1, read as the reverse complement.
CCTCAAAACCTTGAAATAAAAGTTGGTGTTTTTGTTTTGGTTTGGTTTGGTTTTCTTGCAGCCTACCTACAGTATTCAAGTTATATTCTGACACCATTGTGATCTGCAGTGACACGGTTAGCTTTTGAGGGAAAAGCAAAAATCTTAATTTGCTCTTCTTTGAGGAAAAAGAAGTCTTTGAAATTTATTCAGGGCAGGAGCCAGGCAATGGGGAAAGAATTTATACTGTAATCCTCAAAGGAGTAGAACATGAATTGAATTAATGTTTCTTCAGGATATGGGATTCTCTTCTTATGAATAAAATCTTTTGAGATCAGGTAGGAAGTTGTAACCATTTTTCTCTTTTATTACTTTTTTCTGATACGTTGCTTTGAATATTTGGTTTTATACTGGCAGTGAGGGATGACCAACAAACCAGCCTGACTGTGTAATACCATTTTCCTGAGTAGATTCTATTCAGCAGGGCCTTTTCTAGTATGGATAGCTGAAGGAAATAGAGCAAGTTAGTTTCAAGAGACTAACAAGTTTAGTGTGATCTGGTTCCTTCATTTAGTTCATCATGTAACAGTTTGGTAATAGCCATTACTAAATAGTTTTGTCACAATAGCCACTTAGTTCAATCATGCAGTAATTTCCCTTGACCATTTTAGAGGTTTAGAGACCCCTTTCTTCACGTGCTACATGTGTCTGTAGTCCCCTGTTAAGTAGAGCTGAAAAACATAGCCCATTCTAAGTGTGTTTTGTTATGAAACTATGAGATTGATTGGTTAATTCAGCCAAAATAATCAAATAATTCAAAAAGAATCAAAATGAAAGATGGACTAAACTTAACCAAGGTTGGGTGAAACTTGGGTGTAGCTTGGCAAACCCTTGTGACTGCTTTGCTTGATCTGGGCAGTCATGTCAGTCAAAGCTTGCCTTTTGCTCCCCCAGTGAAGTTTTGTTATGTTTCTTAACTAGCTTATATAGCTCCTATCTAAAATAGATTAATTCAAGCTACTTCTTTGGCTGGTTTTGACTGTTTTGACAGCTGAAGAAGGTTTGAGCTAGTTAATAAGAACTAAGATGAATAGTGGTTTGATTAAAATGACTAGCTTGCCTGAACTTTTTGGTTGTTGCACTACAACCAGTCAACTATTTGACCAAATCAGTACTTGCTTAAGTTGTTAGTCAATTCAATCTGAAATTGAAATAATCATGGCAGGTAGGAAAATCTGGAAAAACATATTTTTACTGAATTCTTCTTATTACATACAATTATACCATTTTTGAGAAAAGAGGAAACTCTCTATTATACAGTGTTCTCAAAAGAAATAGAACAAATATAAAAAATCATATACACACATATATATATACATATACACATATATATATACATATACACATATATATATACATATATATATATATGCTGATATACTTATGGAGGCTGAGAAATCCTACAATCTGCAATCAGCAAGCTGGAGAGCCAATGTGTAGTTCCAGTCTGGGTCCAAAGGCTTGAGAACCAGGAGAGCCGATGATAAAAGTTCCAGTCTAAAAGCTGGCAGGCTCAAGGCTCAAGAAAGGCCAATGTTTCAGTCTGAGTTCAAAGGCTGGAAAAGACCAATGTCCCAATTCAAGTAGTCAGCCTAAAGGAGTTCCCTCTTACCCATCCTTTTTGTTGTATTCAGATCTTCAATTAATAGGATGAGGCCTGCCCACACCAGGGAGGGCAGTGTGCTTTATTTAGTCTACCCATTGAAATGTTAATCACATCCAAAATCTCACAGAGATACCCAGAATAATGTTTGGCCAGAAGTCTGGGTATCCCATGGCTCAGTCAAACTGACATATAAGTTAACCATTACTCTTCCTGATGGTTTTTCTGCTGGCTGACTTTTAAGGGAGTACTGTGATACTGTCTCTCTCCTTAAAGGTTTTATTTACATGATATGAGTTGGCTTCATTTATAGCTGGAGTCTGTGGCAGTCTAAATGCATTGGAATATGGAGTATCAGGATGCCCCTCAAACTAAAGATATTCCCCATCTCTAACCTGACAGAATTCCTGAAATTTCACCATTAGAGTTATTCTTTCGTGAAAAGGCAATGTGGGTCACATGCACTAAAATGCAAATATACATGTAAGGCAAACACAGTATCTCCTTACTAGTATTGTCATAGATTAGTTTGTATAAGTTTTCAGGTGATTTAAAAGAAGTTCCTTTGTAAATGAGAAATGGGAAAAGAAAACTTGAAGACAGAAGATATAGGTTCTGAGCACAACTACAATGTGCATGTGTGTGGGAGTGGTTGATGCTGATGCATCTTAGGGGCAACTGTGGGCACTCAGCAACAGGGAAGAGATACCCAAAACATGGAAATAGCACCCAAAGGACAAGTGGGGAGGAATCAAAGATATATACTATTTTATCATTTTTTTATGAACCTGTTTTCATTGTATGACTAGGGAGAACAAAAATGACCAAGAAATCCAGTCAATAACATTTTCTGTGGTTCATTACTATGGTCTGATGAAAGGTAAAGACTGAAAAAGTTTGCTCTTCAGGTCTGCAGTGGAATCAATCTGGCCACTTATGTGCAAATCACCTCTTCTTTCCTAAACTCAGTCTGCAACTTCCAGCAACTCTGACACTACATCCATCTTCTCTCCACTGTCACACATCTCCCCAAGGCTCAGTTGTGTTTGTGAGGCCTGTAAGTTAACATCTTAGTCTTTGTGCATAACAAACAGAAGACTCCCTATAGTTAACACAGACACAGCCCTATCTTTGGAAAACTCATTCATGATGGGGCACACAGTGAAACTGTCCAATGCTCCTAAAACCATGGAACATTAGGGGAACAGAAGGAGGTTGTGCCACTGGATATATTTTCTGTTCTCTTAACTAATCATTGTCCAAACACCAGCATTGTATAAGACCCAGAAAATCTTACCCAGAAGACCTACCATAACTACAAATTAATTGGTCTTTCTGCCTCTTTACTGGCCAGTTTAAAATGTTTTGCAAGGGGTCAAATGATATTATCTACAACAAAGGGGAGAATGGTCCTAAATGAACCAAAAGGTAGAATGCAGCCTAATATATTACACAAAATGAATTCCCAGCAAGCATTAATAGTCTTTCTAACTGCAGCAGCAGAGGCTGTGTAGGTAAATACAGCAATTAGTTTGTGCTCAGTGGGAGGGAGCCCAGTGTGCAGAGTGGAAAGTATTTGTATCTTTTTCATTCAAAAATGATTGAGAAGAAGATAAAAAATTGGGACAGTGAATGAGGACAGAGTGGTCACATTGAGCAATTCAGCAAATGCAGTTCAAAATCATCTTGGAGACCATAGATAGACTATGACAAAATATTGTAGTAGCACCTGTGGGTAACTATTACCTCCTGAAAGGCAAAAATTAATCAGCAAGATCAAGGTCATACATTGACAATATCCTCTGTGCAAGACTCCCTTAGTTGAATAGAGTATTGGTGCCTGATGGACGATTAATTTGAAGAAGAGGAAACATCATCATTGTAGGAGCCACCTCCTGTTTCCACCGTGCTTTTGCTGCTAAGAAAAATGTCCTGATATCTGGGAACAGGTCTGACACTTAGGCTCCAGGGTTGCTAGAACCTAGCCTGGTGCTCATAGATAGGCCATGTTGTTTTCCTGTTGGGCATAAACAATCTCACGGAATGCCAACATCAGACGAGGTCACTCTGTGACCACAATAAAGTGAGAAAGGACTATCAATTTCACCTAAAAATAAACAAAAACATAAATATTTCCCAAACTACAAAATACCAAATATCTTTCTCTCCTGGCTAATATGAGTGACTGCTACTTCTTTACCAATTACAGCTTTAGCCTCACTCTAGTCTGCCATCTCTGTAGATAAGATTTATTGGGATACTCAATGACAGAATTGTCCCCACTTTCTGACAGCACTCAATCCAGAGAGAACCCTTGCTTCCTTGTACCTTCCCCCAAATCACCTAACTAAAGCCCAAATCCTGTAATAAATCCTTTCTAATGCTCTCTCACTGAGACACCCCACGTTTCCCCATGGTTTGTGTTCTCCCTCATTGCAAGGAGTATTAAACCCAACTCATTCAATTACAGGTGTGTTCCTGGTGATCTCTGGCTGAACAGCACAACACTGCCTTTAGAAAGACGTGGGGAGCCTTGGGGGCAAAGGCTGGTAGAGTGGTTAAAGCAACCAACTCTGATCCCCCTATCTTTTGTTCTCCCTTCATAATTTCCAGATCAGTAAGAATCCACGCAAAATTGAAATGATTACCAAAACTATAATAAATGCTTTGATTATCTTCCCTTGTAGACTCCCAGCAGATAAAACCTTTTGGCAAACTTTCCACTCATTAGTTTCCAGACTGTAAAGTCAGTGTCCACTTTCCAGGGGACTTTGGCTACTTCAGCTGTTCTACTTGTGTCATTATACACAGCAAGCCTATCCCAGTAACAGTGGTTTTAAATTTATGGTTTATCTTCTGGTAAGATAGGCCAAAGAGACTTTCCTCAGGTTATTTTCTCTAAATCATCCCATTTTTATGGAGCTCCCACTATTCACAAAGCACAATTTTAGGTTCTGAAAACACAATGATAAATAAGACAGAGACTTTGTCTTCATGGAGCTTATATTTTAGCGGGAGAGACAGAAAATCAGCAAGTAAACAATTAAAGTACCACATCCCCATTTTTCTTGACACCCCAGCTCAATTCACCTCTCCTTCCTCGCAACTTCTGTATTAATGACTACGTCACAAAGTTTTGTGCTTGATTATTCATTGGCTTCAAATTGTAGAAGGAACAAGATATGTTTTTTGAGAAATAAGAAGAGAAGATTCCATGATGCATAGCTGCTAATTTTCAGTATCATGTGGAAGAAACGAAGTATGCTTGTGATGAGTGATCTCAAGGAAAGGAATTTGGTGGCTACTATCAGAAAGCAGATTTGAACCCTACATAAGCAACTACCTTCTAAAAGTCAGCTGTCTGAATACCAAGTAGATGACCTGCAGAATTCATGGGATTCCCTATTACTATAAGTATTCAGATACCAAGCAACCTCTTGACTGATATGGTTTAAGAATATTCATGCATCAGAATGTAGGTTGAATTAAATGTCCCTTACAGTTCTAGTAATCAATGATCTGTGCATTGTTCTCTACTTTATCTATGTACATGAGGCAGCCACCCCACATTACACTGAAGCTAATTGTGAGCAAGAATCTTACCTTTCTTATTATTTTATTCCCCAGATCCCTACTGTGTATAACACAGTTCTAGGCCTACAATGAGAGCATAGTAATTACTTCCTCACTTTAATATTCCCACCAGAAGAAGGCCACTGCTAACTGGGTCACTACTCTCTGGGATTTATAGCAGTAGTGAGCAAGATCTGAGTTGAAAATATAGTGCTGAAGACATTGTGCCACACTCGTTTGTATTTTTTTTTAAGATTATACTTTAAGGATCCAGTGTTCCAAGATAATAGGCCATATGTTTTCAATGGACTGTGTTTTCACAGACTCATTGCCACATTCACACAAGTTGCCAAGCTCTCAAATATCCCTATCTTGCCTACCAGCCATAACCCTGAACCTGACAGTGGACGGCCTTATTGTTCTTTTCTAAACCTCATTTTTCACTATCCTATATTCATATTTTGTCATATCTCCTCCTTATTCCACCAGAATAAATAAGGAGGCAGGCATGGTAGGTAGATTCATATTTACCCAAAGTGGCAGGGGACTACAGAGGCACTAGGCTAGGTCCCCCTCTGGGCTGAGCAAGCAGGCAAATGTCTATCTACCCAGCTGATTGATATAGTGCCCATTAATTAGCATCTTAAGGCTAACACCCGGGAAAAACCATGGCCCATGAACAAAGCTTGTGATTCATGATTCCCTCCTTTTAACTTTATTGCTATTACCTCACAAGAGACCAATGTAGTAAGCTCGTTAAGCACTGAAAAGCCATTTGAGGAGGTAGATTGAAGAGTCAGTTATAAAGGGAGACCTAAAACTTGCTTGAGAAACAAATTATGATTAACTGAATGTGAACCTGAAGCCAAACACAACAGTCAGGACACAATTAAATGCAGCTGTGTTCTCTACCTTCCGCCACAGAGCACCAGCTACAATCGCTCTCTTTCTCTCTTATTTATTGACCTGTAATAAAATCTTGTTGGATGGGCATAATGGGAATTTGCAGAGTTGAGGGACTGTATGGTGTCTGGGTATACAGATGGTAATCATCTTTATTTATCTATGACCCTGAAGTCACACCTACCCCAAGATAACTACCAAAGAGACTATTAGCTTCTGTTCTGCCTTGAAATCTCAATAGCAGTACAGAGCGCCTTCCGACACTTGATCAGTCTTCAGAATGATCCTCTAGCACGGTGTTTTATCTGGCCTCATATTTTATCAGGGTTGATATTGTCTGGGAATTCAATCCTTGAGTTGAACGAGCCAAGGCGAGGTTTTTCCTGTTTCCACTTTGGCTTGTTAAGAATGACTTTAGCAACTCAATTGAAGTTGGGTAGCTTGGGATATTTTATTAAGCATTATTTTTTTGAATACCGAAGGCTATGTCTACATGTACAAATGAGGCCAACCAAATTCAGAACAATGACTGGTTGACTTCAGCTAACTGAAGGCAGTGAGTGGAAAGGAGTAAAGGTAATTTTAATAAATGCCAAATATCCAATTTGACTGAATTGTTGAACCCACTGAATGCTTGATTCAAGTGACTTATACGCAAAGCTGATGTCTGCATTATTACTTTTTAAGAAAAAAATGCAGAAAGAATAAATTGAGGTGATCTTAATATAGCATCAACCACAACAGTGGGCATACTAAAGGCATTCACTAAATTATTGTTCACTGCTTAATCTGCCAGACTATCTCTGCAAAACAATAGCCTAACCTTTCACAGCCCCTCTAACCCCCACCCCAACAGCTTTTGGGGAGTAGCAGGCATAGTCATATTTCTAGGGATAGAGCCAAAGTAAGATGGTCCTTGGCAGGGGGAGTATTTGTTTTTCTAGAAGCATTTCATTATCTCCACCTGAGTTTAGCATTTCATGATGTTTCTACTTTTTTTGTAAGCCTATCTATTAAACTTCATGAAGAAGCAAAAAAAGATTAAGAATTTTCTTTAGAGAAAAAAACCTACAGAAAAAAAAAACAATATTTCAACTTCAGCAGTGTCATAATTTACCAGGTCTTTAATAATGTAACTTTCACAGAATGAAGAAAGGTCAGACTTCTATCCCTAAATCACCTTCATGATAATGGCAGTTTTTGTTCTTCTCCACTATTGTAAGAGCCATCCTAGCCATCCAGAGGTCAATGTTTGCATTATTTAGCACTTGGGTATGATTTAGATGTCTTTTTTCCTAAATCTAGTGCTTTCTTCCAGCTATTTCCCCAAACTTTAGATAACAAGATTTGGAAGAAAAGAAACTTGGAGTGTATTTCCCTCAGCTGCCTTCATTGCATCTTATATGAAAATAAGGTGAAACTAGTATTCTGCCTCTGCTCACAGGAGCCATGGTGAATGAATCTCAGATCCACTAAAAACAGAAGTTAGAAAAAAAAATCCCACCACACTGACTTCTGCATTCAGAACATATTTAAACAAAAGTAAAAAAAAATGAGATTCAGAAGTATGTGAAAATTGTTTAAAAGCATTTAGAAACAACAGTGTCATCCAATAGCAGTGAACCTACACCCACTTTGGGTTAAGTAAATAAACCATATTTAGGATGTCACATATGTATACTATCCACTCCAAGGAAGGAATCTCTCTAAGCTGTTCATGTTTATCACATCTCAAGACTAGCCTCAATGAAGAAGCTGAATGAATGAGTTCACATGTCAGTAGTTCTCAAACTTGTGGATAAATATTACCTAGTAGGTAGGTTAAAATGTAGATTCTCGGGTCTTGCCCTCAAATATTCTGAATCAGCTAATTTGGTAGAGTCTGTTAATTCACATTTTAAATATGGTTCTTCAAGTGAGTTCAGTGTAATTGGTCAGTAGGCCACCCTTTGAGAAACAGTAAACATAGTGTGTGTAATTATTCTTAAAAGGTCACTGAATTATCACTGATGCCAGAAATTTTGTCATTTGAAAGTTAAAATGTCAGATCAGATTGTCTTGGAGTAATACAGCAGACATCATGGCAAAGTGTGTAAGATTCTTTCCATTTGACAGAAGATTTGGGGGAAGGAGCATTGGATGCCTGGAAGGCAAACTTTATAAATCCCCTAATTTGTTGCTTAGATCCTGTCCTATTCTTTTCAATGGACTATATGATCCCCAAAGACATGGGGTCACGTCTAAGAACATTTTTTCAAAGGCGATCTTTCATTGTGTGTTCACTAGACAGAATGATAACATGTCAGAATTACAGAGGTTCTCAGGGGCAGTGGAGTCCAACCTAATTCTTTGATCTCTACCCCTACTCTCCACTAGGCTGCTCTTTGGATGACTTTCCCCTCTGTCCAAGAATTCGGTCCCTTTTTTCTCACTTCGATAATTTCACTCCTTGATCACTGCCTTTGATAACCTCCTTGGCCCTAGCTACTCTCTAGCCCTGGCTTACAGTAGCATGATTTATCTTCTGTTTGAGAACTTGATTACTTACCATCTAATTTACCAGTCGCTGAACTTAGCCTACTCTGCCTAATCCTCTAGTTACTCTGGTATGACACAATACCAGGTTTTTTCTTGAACACCTTGTAGAAACTCCATAGGGTTTAATTTCCCTCTATGGGTAAATGAGAGAAAGTAAAAGGCCTCAATCCCCATGGAAAATAGGGTGCCAGGAGCTAGGAAGGCTATTTGGTTGTCCCTGATTTCTTGATCCTATCTATGGCTCCTGACAGATGATTTCCTGGCATTCCATTGGTCAGACCCTTGGGCTGCTGCCTGCAACATTTTGGTCCATGGTTATAAAATCACTGCTGCTTAAGATTCCTACCTTCTCTACAAAGGCCAATAAATTTTGAAATTCCACATTTTCCTTGGATTCTATTTGAATGTTCCTACTCCTTGAAATACTTTCTTCCCTTGGATTCTCTGCATTTTTGGAAAATGGAGTTTCTCTGATTAAAGCAGGGGTAGGAGTGAGGGTCCCTGAACCATGCACCCCAAGCCTCCCACTTGCCTTCCCTTACTCATAATGGACTTCTAGTAAAGCAATATAATCACCAAGGCCTCGAGAAGTCTGGAAAGCACAAGCTATGAGAAAACATGATCTAAGAACAATTCTAGGTGATATGTATATAGTATTTGCATTTTAGATCACTCAGGGGTAAATTTTGTCACAACAATCAGATGATTATCACTAACCAAAGACTTAGATGTGTTTTATACACACACACCCACAAAATCTGTGCATCAAGTTAGGAAGCTTCAATTTCCATTAGGAGAAGTGAGTAATAATAACAACAAAGCAGCAACTAACATTTATAGGGCAAAGACTATGTGTCAGGTACCATATTGAGTGCTTTACCTTTGATGCATCATTTATTGTTCACAGCAACCATGCAACAAAACTATGACTACTCCCATTTTACAGATGATGAAACTGGGCTTGGAGAGGTTAAGCAGTTTGCCCATCTACATGACAGATTTTCACACAGGCTTCACTGACCCTAAAGCCTTTTCTCTTTTCAACACACCACGCAGCACTGAAATCCTGGCTCAGGGGAATGTCTGAAAGCATTTCAAGCATTTCCTTGAAATTTTGTATTTATCACCAGTAGAGACAATACAGCAGTAAAGCAAAAAGATTTGAAAATAAAAGCTGAGCCAAGTAGCATTGAGAAACACACTCATAACAAGTTGGGTGTTTCAAAGCAAAGGAGTCCAATGTGCCACAAATCTTCTCAATATTGAACCACTCAAATGCTCTCTCTAATCAGCAGCAGTGCAGACATTTTGGGTTTCACTTTTGATATGAATGTGAAAACTCTGGGTCTAGTATCTCAACACAGCTGTTCCAAGGCCCCTAGGGAAGGGCACTGAGAAAGAAGGCAGTGTGGGCATAGTGGAGATTTTGCCAGATGGTTCCTCTCCACATTAGACTCTCCTCAGCATATTTTATTTATTTAACTCTATCCTGTCCGGTCCCTCACAGAAAATAGTTTTCCTCTAAAGGCAGATTTTCCTCAGATCCTTGTGGGACTTGACATGTTAACAGGCACCATCGTGTGTTGTAATTTCATAAATAATAGGCCAGCATTTTTATACCCCCAGTCATTTAACAGCTTTCCCAGCAGGATATTTTCTTTCCTGCAGCCGATCCCGTATTTATTTACATAAATTCTCAACCTGAGATTGGCATCTCTCTCTCTCACTCTCATTCTCGGGCTCTCTCTGGCTCTCTCTGTCTTCCTCTCTACCTCCCTCCTACCTCCTTTCTACTTGTTCTCTCTGTTCCTAGGTCTTGGGGAATCTTCTGGTTTCTAACCTTCCAATGACCTGCTTTTCTCTCCTTCCCAGCAGGTCTGTCCTCTCTGTTCACCTGGTCTGGAAGGTTCCACTTACTTTAACCTTCCCTCACCACAGAAAGCTATGATTTAGTTGCCTGTATGAGTGACTCCTAGCCATGTCCACACTTTCCCTCAATATTTAAATGAGTTTCCATGTCAGAGTGTTCCCACTATTCCTTCCCCCAGCTCCATTTTTTTTTTTGTAGTGGGGAAGTAATTATGCTTATTTATTTAGTTAGTTTTCTGATGGAGGTACTGGGGATTGAATCCAGGACCTTGTGCGTGCTAAGCACACGCTCTACCGCTTGAGCTAACCCTCTCCCACCTCCATTCTTAAACATAAGTTTCTGAGCCCTCCCTCGAATGGTTGGATGCCCTTGTGCTAATACTGTACTCTTGTGATTTTTCAAACTACCTGAAGTTTTGGGGGTTCTCCTGAGTTACTTCAAGGCCACTATGGAGTAAGGGGGAGATTCAGAGTACATGGTTCAGGAACTCTCACCAACAAGAGCTTTAAGAAGAGTAGCTCCATCTTTTTTTTTAACTGAGTTTCACAGAAAATTTCATTTGAAAACAAAGAATCTACTTAAAATATTTGAAATCTATATATAACTACCCTTTACCATTAGCCTAGACTTAGTAACTCTTCTATTAATTTATGACTCAATTAATTTACAATGCTGGTGCTGAGACATAACATGCTACACATTACTTTGTAAACAAAGTTAGGACATCAGTTCAAAATAGATGGATTTGCACTTCATGCATTTGATACTGTTGAATTTTGTTTCATTTCTAAAAAAGAAACATGGGTATAGGTTTGAGAATTCCAATACATGTTGCACCATTAGAAAAAGGGTAAGCTTCAGGTACTTCTATAAGAAATAAAATGAATGCAATAATAACGTTAAAGATTTATTTCTGTAACCAGCTAAGGCACTGAAGTTTGAAATACTGCAGAAAGGAACTGTAAGTGGCAATAGCATCCTTGCCACACCATAATTTAAATCTCCTTTAACAGGCACAGTTCTTCCTTGAAACTTAGGGAAAAGGAAGATGCTGTAATAGATGCCAATGGAGTCACTAATTTGTTTCATACTAAAGCAAAGTCAGGAGGGAAATGGCTTCTGGGAAGAAAATACATGTGTCATTTGGCTGTATGAGACTCAGATAACTAGATCTGACTCCTTAAATACAATATTTTCCTATGAATACTCAAGAGGAACTTAAGACCTGAGTATCTAAAGTGGATGCCACCCTGAGGGGAGAGGGTTCCACTGAATACACAGATACGGTATTGTGACAGGTGTTAGTGATTTTGATTCTCCTCCAGGAGAAACCAGTGGAACTGTAGGAATTCATCTAAGTGCAAAAAGCACAATTTCTCTCAGTCTCATTCACAGCAAATATTTTACTTAACCTCACATTCAGAGATAACAATTTTATCTATGCTTCATACATAATAGTTATTTGCCTGCACCTTCCCAAGGCCCTCTGAGTTTGTTTTCATAGCCCTGCGGAGGATGACCCTTCTTCCAAGCACCATCATTGCTTGTACCTAAGATGGAAAATCGACCACAAACTGTGTTCAGCATCTAGCTCTGCCTTCTTACTGTATGACATTGAACAAGCTGGACTTCATTTACCTCATCTATAAAATAATATATATATATATATACATATATATATATATACATATATATATATACATATATATATATATATACATATATATATATATATATATATATATATATATCTCACATCATTATAGTGGAATTTAAATGAGAAAATGTGGGTAAAATGCTATACAAATATCAGTTATCATTAATTTTATTGCTTTTCTCTAGAGAGAAAAAAATTATTTCATTTCACCAATGTTAGGAAACTGACTTGACTGATATTTTTTGTTAAATGGATTATTTATGTTTCTGGTTTTTATTAAATTGAACTGAATGGGATACATCTAGAAATAAGAAATATTTTAAATGGTTCCAGCTATATGCCTCTCAAATTCAAATGCCTCCAGGACCCTGGTAGAGGACACTGATGTGTGAATTAGGTCAACAAGAATACAATAATGCAATATGGAGTGGCGGGCCCTCTGCCAAACCACAGAGTATATTCAAATTCAGGATATACATGTATGAGTATACACACACACATTCTCTCTCCTTCTCTCTTCTCTCCCATATTAGGGTTAGAGCTATCTGATTTTCAAGCTCTGCTAAGGAGTCTGAGCAGAAATCAGCTTAACTGTATTACTTTTTCACTTTTATCTTTATATCCCTCAAGGCACACTCCTGCCTGAAGCCATAAGAATTAAGTGGTACAACAACTACATGCTATTATCTCAAGGAATTCCTTCTACTTTTACTTCTACCTCATTGGCTGCTTCTTCTCAGTCTCTTTTGCATGCCCCTCCTCCTCTTGCCAACTTCCAAATGAGGTGCACCACCATTCAGTTCTAAGACCTCTGTCATTTTACACATTCTCTCTGTAGGGGATATCATCCAGTTTCCTGGCATTAAATGCTATCTTTATGCTGATGTTGCCCCAATTTATATATCCAGCCTGGACTTATCCCTGAACAACAGACTTATATATTTAACTTCCTATATGACATTGTCTAATTAGCATCTCAAAGTTACTGTGTCCAAAACCAAAATCTTGATTTTTATCTCTAAACCTGCTTCTCCTACAGCATGCCTCATCTCAATTAATGTTTATTTTATTCACCCAGACCCTCAGATTAAAACCCTTACAGTCACCCTTGACTATTCTCTTTCACACCCCATATTCAGAAAATATTCAGAATATCCAACCTCCACTGCTGCTACCCAGGTCCAAGTCACCATCATATCTTACCTGGGTTATTGCAGCCATCTTCTAACTGCTCTTCCTGCTTCAGCCCTTGCTCTCATATAGTCCATTCTCCCAAACCCACCTAGGGTGATTCTTTTAAATTCAGATCCATACAAGGGCTGAAAAGACCGCACATACCTGATCCTTCTTCAACCTCTCTGACTACTTTTCCTATAACTATATCCCCTGATCATTCTGCTTCAGCCACAATGACCTCTGTAGTAAGTAATCTTTTTTTTAATGGCCCTCGATGATCCTTCATTCCTGCTATCCACACCCGTGTGTAATCTACCCTTGAGTGGAGACTGGACTTAGTGACTTGCTTCTAGAAACAGAGTATGACAAAAGTGATGGGATGTCACTTCAGAGACTGAGTTACAACAAGGGTCTGGATCACATCTTCACTTTCTCTTGCTCTCTCACTTGCTTAATTGGAGGGAAGCCAGCTGCCACATGGTGAGCTTCTCTATGGAGAGAGCCATGTGTGAAGTGACTGACCAACAGTCAGCAGAGAACTGAGTGAGATCTTCAACACCCTGCAAGAAATGAATCCTGCCAGCAGCCATGTGAGTAAGCTATGAAGTCAAGCCTTGAGAGAAATATATCCTAGCTAACATCTTGATTGAAGCCTTGCAAGACAAAGGTACATACTGATACTTTTTTTACCTACAGATTCTGTGATGTCATAAATAATTTTTCTCTTAAGCCACTAGGTTTTGGAGTAACATATTACACAACAATAGATAACTAATACTGCCTCACTGAACTTACCAGGGACACTCCTACCTTAGGGCTTTTGTATAACTCTTCTCTCTGCCTGGGACACCCTTTCTCCACAGTTGCATGGTTCTCTCCCTCCAGCTTTGCTCAAATGTCACCTTCACAGAGTAGCCTTCCATAACCACCATTTATAAAAAACAGCAAACACCACCCAGTGCTTCTGATACCCCCATACCTGTTTTTATTTTTCTATCACTTCCCCCCCATAACAAATTATATATTTATTAATTGTCTGTCATCCTCCATTAGAATACAAGTTCTATAGAGAGCTATGATATTATCCGTTTTGCTCATGCTATATCCTTATTACCTAGAACTATCCCTTACACGTGGAAGACACTCTATAAATATTTGTTGATTGAATGAATGAGTTGCCAGCTGTACAATGCAGAGCCACAGGAGATTTAAAAAATAGTGTTTGGTTCTTGATTCAAGCCTCACACCAAACAGATAGGTCAACTGAAGTATAAGTATCGGAGGCATGGGAAGAGGACTGCAAAGATGCAAAAGTCCAGAAACACCAGGAAAGCACAATAGAATTCTATTAGGAGAGTAAAAGGGAGAACCTGAAGCAGTCTTGGAACTGGGGTGGTAAATGTGAAAGTAGTTAGAAATGGTCATACTAGGACAAATTTTGAACCAAAAGCAGACAGAATTTGGTGATGAATTAAATGTTGCAGTGTGAGGGAAAGAGAAGACTTACATATGACTCTAAGACTTTTGACTTGAACAACTAATAAACAGTTGTGTTGCCTTTTACAGAGTTAGGTAACATTGTGGAAGGAGAAGTTTTGTGAGCTGTGAGGCATTAGAAAATCAATTCCTGTTTGGATATGTTAAGTTTGAGGTATTTATTTATTTATTTATTTATTTAAAGTATAGCTTACTTGCAATATTATATTAGTTTTAGGTATACAACATAGTAATTTGATATTTTTATAGATTATACTCTATATAAGTTTAACATAAAATACTAGCCATTTTCACTGTATTGTACATTTCATCCTTGTAACTTACCTATTTTATACCTAGCAGTTAGTATTTCTTAATCCTCTTCACCCATTTTGCCCCTCCCCAACCCCTCTACCCTCTGGAAACCACCACTTTGTTCTCTGTATCTGTGAGTCTGTTTCTGTTTTGTTATATTCATTTGATTTTTTTTTTTTTGGTTACACATAGAGGTGAAAATATACAGTATCTGTCTTTCTCTGCTTGACTTATTTCACTAAGCATAATACCCTCTAGGTCCATTTACGTTGTTGCAAATGGCAAAATTTCATTCTTTTTTACAGCTGAATAATATTCCATTATATATATATATACCACATCTTCTACATCTATTCATATGTTGATGGACACTTAGGTTGCTTCCATAACTTGGCTATTGTAAATAATGTTGCTATGAACATTGAGGTGCTTATATCTTCTCAAAGTAGTGTTTTTGGTGTCTTGAAGCATGTTTTAGATATCCAAATGTAGGAGTGGTAAGTTATGGTATAAATTTGTATATCATTCATCACACTGTATGAATTCTCCTAAGTGGTATGCATAGATTCAGAAGAGGGTAGAAGTTTAGTCCTGAAAATACTCCAGTCATTAGAGTTTAGAAAGAGGAGGAGAATTCAACAAGAAGTACTAGGAAGGTGGAAAATCAAGAAAGTGTAGAATGCCAAGAACCAACTAAAGAATGTTGTTTCAAAAGGAAAGAATTACATGTGGCCATGTTAAAGCTCCACTCAGATCTGCCTTGCAGGGGTATAACAGATCAGCAACCCCAGCTTCCATCTTTCTTTATCTACCATGCAATTTGTGTTGAGGCCATGCTTCCTTTGTACACTTGCCAGCCAATGACTGAGCAGTGTAGAGTTCTACTGTAGTATGTGGAACTCTTCAAGTGGGCAACTGTGGTTCAGTGACTCCTCTGAGCCTCTTCCTACTTTATAATTTTTTCTTTCTCCCTTTTCACAGGTATCTGACCTACATCCCAGACTGAAGCTTTCCCTACATTCTCCTGCTCCCTCTCTTTGATCATTCATAGATATTGCCCTCAATAATACTCTTATAACTTTAATCACATTTTGGCATATGCTCCTCCAAGGACTCAAATTGACACAGAAAGATTAATTGTATCAATGACATTGAGAGGCAAGTTAAGATGAGGAAAGATATTTGACCACTGGCTTAAACAAGATAAAGGTCATTCACGATGTTAACAGAAGCCATTTTAGTTAAAGGGTGAGAATAAGAGTCTGATTGGAGTTTGTTCAAAAAAGAATGGGAGATAGAGACATTAAGTACAAATGTCTATTTTTAGGGTTTTTTATTACAAAAGAAAGCAGAGAAGTGGGGTGGACAACTGGAGAATGATGTAGGGTCAATGAAGGAATTTTTTAAGATGAAGAAAATAACATGCTTGTACATTGATGATAATGATTCTTGAGAGGGAGAAATTTGATTTAGGAAAATAAAGAGAAGATAACTGCTGGAGTAAAGTAGTTGAAAACGTGAGAGGCTGAGAGGAGATGAGATCCAGTACGTATGCAAAAGAATGGCCTTAGATGAGACCAGGGACAGTTTATCTATTCTAAGAAGACAGCAGAGATGAGTTGGTAGATAAAGAGGTGGGAAGATGAAATATCTTCATTCCGATTGCTTCTATTTTCTCAGTGGAATAAGATTATCAGTTCAGGCTGAATAGTAAAGGAGCTGTTGGAGGTTTCTAAGGGGAACAGGTGAAAATATTTTCTGGGAAAATGGGAGCACAAATTTTCTTGAGAATTATGTTAGGACAGTGAGATTTATAGGTTTAAAGTTAATCCAGTAGGAAGAGTTGTGATTTTTTTGCAGTCAGGTTTGACTGCTTAGGCGCAGAATTTGAGTTGGTGGAGTGTTAGATTGAACTACGGTTAAGGTTTTCCTTAACCCTAGTATGACAAAAGTAGAGAGAAACAAAGTAGTTCAGTATTTTGCAAAGGCTGAGATTATAGTGATAGACCATGGAATCTAAGTTCAGTAAGGAAGAAATGAGGGTATGAAGTAAATCATGGACAGTTGAATAAGTTGAGGAGTCACTGGATTGGAGATCCCAAAGCACTTGAAGAATCATTGAGCTAAAGCTACCAGATTAAGTAAACTAGAGAGACAGTAAATGGTGTTCAGAAAGTTCTTCTAGGTTTCTGGGGAGGAAGGCAGTTTATTAGTAATTACAAGGTCCAAACAATGACCATCGAAAGTCTTGGATAAGGTGGGGTGAATGTCAAGATAACTCAAAGAGAAGATGTGAAGGAACAGAGAAGCCGGAGAGCTGGAAAGAAATCTCCATGGACACTCCAGTCATCAAGAAAGGAAAAGAGATGGAGAGAAAGCAATGTGTCAAAAGCTAAAATTTCCAGTGAATAATGGGTAATAACCAGTAATTCAGTAGATGACTAACAAGGAGTAGTTGTGCAAAGCCCATTAACAATTCCTGGGAAGTAAAAATAGAAATCTGGGTAATAAAGTCTAACCCTTTTTTATATGTGTGCTTAGTCTAGTTTCAATTCCTTATAGGGTGCTGTGTGCAGAGGCCTTGCACCTGGCACTTCAGATCAGAGTTCCTAGTGTGAAAGGGCCATACCTGATGCCTCAGCTCAGCAGTCAGAAGCACTGCACACAACACTGCAATCCAAATGGCAGTAGCAGGCCATGTGCAGAGATGCTAACCCAAGCCTTGAGCAGCGCAGCTGTGCACCTCATGCAAGAACTCCACCCGCCTCCACAGAAAAGAACCCTACAAAGCAGCCTTGTCAATGGCATGTGGGGGAGAGCATGGACTCCAGGTTGCAAATTCACACGTCTCCATTCTTTGATCAAAGAATAAAACTTCCCTTTGCTTCTGAACTGAACTGTCTCTTTCTATTGGTGCAAGTGACACCAAGCAGGAGGACTCTTGTTGGGGCCTGACGGAAAGGGTTGGTAACAGTTGGTCTAATGGCCAGAGTGTCAACAGAGATTAGGTTTTTGAAAGAGGAGGGAGGAGAAACCTGAAGACTGTGGGATGTATGAGAGGAAAAAAAAAGCAGTTCCACTTGTAAGAGGTTCAGAGCAGTTATACCATCAAGGAAAGCCACGTTTCAGTTAGGACAAAAATGAAAAGGGTGTTCACAGACATAGCTGCAAACATTATTGATATTGCTGATAGCAGACCATGAGTTGCAAATAATGCATTGGAATGGTTGAGGGGATCAAGAAGGAGTATGATATTGGGTCTAATTAAGGGAATCTAGGAAATGAGGGATTATCTGGGGCTTGGCTCTCTGAGAGTGACTGAGGTAAACAAATACACAAGGTATGAAAGGATTAGTCCTGGGATTGGGGCTTGTTTTAGTCCTTCTGGGTTGCTATAACAGAATATCATGGACTGGATGGTTTAAACAACATTTACTTCTCAGAGTTCTGGAGGCTGGGGAGTCTAAGATCAAGGCACTGGCAGATTTGGCATCTGATGAGGACCCGCTTCCTGGGTCACAGATGGCCATCTTCTCACTGGGTGCTCACACGGCAGAAAGGGTGAGGGAGTTCTCTAGAGTCTCTTTACAAGGGCACCTCCACATACTATCACATTGGAGATTTGTTTCCAACATATGAATTTTGGAGGGATACACTCAGTCCATAGTAGGTCTCTTAGGGGAAGGTAGGAATTCAATCTAATTATAGCTTTTTTCTAGGGGATAGTCTCCTAGGCAATTTGTAGTGGTGAGGTTGACAGTGTTGAAGGAATTTACTACATTAAGCACAAATATATACATATATATACACACATACACATATATACATATAGACACACATATATACATATACATATATATATACATATATGTGTGCGTGTGTGTGTGTGTGTGTGTGTGTATACACACACATACACATCGCCCTTAATCCTACAGTGGGTAATGTTGCCACCTTGAGAGGAGTGGGCTTTTCTGCAGCACATGTAACCTGGATCCTCCTTTAAATCCAGTTCTGGAAAGAGGAAGTGGTCTTATCAAGAGCATGTGGAGTTCTGAAAACCTAGTTTAAATCTAAAAGCCCTTGGGGGACTTTTCAAAATAAATTTTATAAACTTCATAGAGGACTCCTTTACAGACTTCAGTAGCAATGTGGAAAGAAGCTTAACAGGAGCTGTTTGGACTGCTCTTAAATCCATTCAGGTGCTTAACGTATGACAGTGAGAGAGGGGACTGCGTAAGACAACAAGAGTAGAAAGACCATGAGCTCACCTCCTCTCATGGGCTCACCAAAATCACAACTATTTGCAGAACAACCATCAACTAATAAGGTATTACAGTGAAAAAAAAAAAAGTCACATGAAATAAGTTTGGGAACTGCTAGGTTCAACAAGGTTAAAGAGGTTTCTTTTCTGCAGAACATAGCAGAAATTTTAATATGGTAATGAGCAATGTGAATTGCCTGAAAGGGAGATAGAATATACAGGTAAACAGGGATGTAAGCCATGAAGAGATTGGTCCTCCAGAATCACCAACCTGACCCACGTTTAGAGAAAAGGAAGGGACAGCCTTGGACTCTGCTCATGTGTTCAAGAGAGAAGATGGGGGTCTATGTATAGACTTGTGCTACCAAAAATACATAAATAAATGGGACTTTTGTCAATTCAATCCTATTTTCCATTGGTCTGCACAATCATTTAGAGTTATTTTCTCTTTTTAGGACTTTCAAAGGATAGTGACTCCCACCACTTTAGTTTTTAGCTTGGTTTCCAGCAGTGAAGCATTAAACAAACACCAAAATGCATTTGGAAAGATATGGACTTAAAGCGATTGTTTTTGTTTGTGAATTACTTTGTAAAATGAATAATCTTTTTTAACTTGTAAAATAAATAACTCTCCTTAATTCATGTGGTATATATTTAAAACCATAATCAGAATTTACAGGAATAACAATTAGTCTGGTACAAAATTACAGAGAGGAAAAAATACTGACTGCCTACCACTGTCAACTTTGCTCATTTACAACTCCTACCAATCTGACCTATTGTTTAGACTGAAGTCATCAAGAAAGGTTGATGTTCTATAGTTATACAACATAATGTAATGAGGCTTCTACAATTTAAAAAAATAATTAAAATCACCATCATAGCCAGTTGGTTTGTGTCTTCAAGCTTCATTTTATATAGTACAAAGAAATAATTATATTTGGAGAATAAATGACATGTCACTTTAAGATACCATTTTCTTTCTATCCTTTCCATGAAACAATGGCATAAAATATACGTTGTATATTTAACATGTATTCCCTAAAGAGAGACGGAGCTCCATCTCTTTAATTACGGCTTTAATTGATGTCCTGTATCTGGTAGGCGGAATGGAAAGAAAAATTCTATTTGCTTGTTGTAGCTCCATCTCTAGTCCATTAGACCTCAGTAACCTTCTGATTCTTGTTTAATGGAAGAGTTTAGTACAGTGGAAAACACATAGCTGGCATATCTGAATTTTTTGCTGTTCTAAGCAAAAACATTATATATATATGTGTGTGTGTGTGTATGCTTAGAGTTTAATAATTAGCTTAAATAGTAATAACAAAACAAAGCTATTTTAGACAAAATTCTGAAAAAAACAGGAAATCTTTTTGTTGAAATATTTCAGTTTTCAAACACTAATAACCAAAAACTTATTTTAGATTCTGCGTCATTTATGAGTATCTTTTTAAAACATGCTGCCCACTTTCCTGTCAGAAGAAATCCAGTATAGAAACCACTCGAAACATGTGGCTGATGACTGGTTTATTTTAGGGACTCAGGGCCATCAATCTGTCAAAGCCTGGTATGGAAACCAAGAAAAAAGAAAGGAATCACATGTATCTTGTTTCAGGGGTTGTGGTAGGCACTTTATATACTTTATCTCATTGGAAGACCACAGCAACTCTATGAATTAGGAGAAATTAAGTGACTTAGTAGAGGCAGAGGCAGAATGCAATCCCAGGAATAGTTTACACTAGTTGAATATACACTTGTTCTAGAACATTCTCCAAGAAGTTGCTTTTTTTTTTTTAACAAAATCCTAAATATAAGTTTATCTTCCAATAATTTATCTCCCTTTCTGAAAATCAAAATGTAGTAGGGGGGAAAAAGGAGAATGAATACTTGCTTAATTGAGGGCCCTTGTTACCTGAATTCTACTTAAACAAGATTTTACTAAATTTTAAGGACCAAATGAAGCATAAACACCAAATGAAACAACAGAATGCATACATTTGAAGAATGTAATACACAGAACATTTATTTAGAATCCAATGTGTGCTGAGAACTGTGCTAAGCACTCTATATGTAGTACCTGTCAGGGTCCAAGTAGGAAACAGATGGCCCACTCAAATGGGATAATTAAGAGTTTAATGAAGAGACTATTTGCAAAAGGGTGATCAAGGTTAAAGGATGATGCAGTGCTTCAGGGATAGCAATAGCCGCAAACCCTTTATCACCTTTGCTGAAGGGACAAGGTGGGGAGGGCATTTACTGGGAGCCAGAAAATATTAGAGCTGTCACTATAGCTCCAGTAGAGGGCCATCTGACAGGAGCTGTGACTTTAGGCAGAAGAACACAGCCATGGCCAACTCATGACAAATCATCAGAGAGGAAATGGGAATATATACTCACACTCTCCTCCTGACCTCTGACCTCCTGCTGGCTGAACCCAACCAGAAGCTGGAAGGCAGGGGAGCTCCTTGACAAAAACACTATAAGCCAGCCTCTTAGGACATAAGAGCAAGGAAGAGCAGGAATTGGGAGTGGAAATGGGAGACTATTCAGCACATGTGTCTCAATCTCTACAACACTGGTACAAGGTAGGGCTACTATAATCTTCACTTTACAGATGAATAAATGCTGAGGTTTAGAGAGATTTATTTGCCAAAGATCCTAATGCCGGTAACTGGAGCCAAGACTCATACAGTCTGTCTGAATCCAGAGCTCTTAACCACCTCCCTAACCACCCAGCAGAATCACCCGTGGAGCACTGTAGAATTCCATCACCCAGGGCCACATCAAAAAGTTACTAAATCAAAATCTCCTAGGGAACCCTGGAATGCATATTTTTTAAAGTTTCACAGATAACTCTTATGTATAACAGGGCTGAGAAACACTAGCTTTTATTATACATTTCCTCAAACGTGACTTTGGGTAAGTCATTTAACCTCTTTGAGCCTGTTATATCACCTGCAAACTGTGGATAAAATACTAGAATTATAGATATACTGTTACAATGAAATAGGGTAATATATATAAAACACCTAACACAGTTTCTGACACATGGATGGTGCTCAATAACATGTCTGTTCCCTTGGCTGAAGCCTGCCTTCAAAATAACTGGCCCAATCACCCAAAGACAGTATGGTTTTACATATAGTATTTACAAGTGCTAAATATTTCAAAATATTGACCTCTGACTCCAAGAAAGTACAGTATAACCCTCATCCAGCACCAACTAGTCACAAATCACTGTCTTTATATTAAACCCAGAATAATGAAAATGCACAAAACACCTAAGAAGTGAAATAGGAACAGGTAAGAACATTAAAAGTGCTAGTGACCTTATAAATCATGTATGATTTTACAAAATAATATTTTCTTTGCTCCATGGAAGTAATGTCTTCAGCAATAAAACATGTCTTTCAATTTCTCTTCTCTCCCTCAATATCACCCTATGTATGTGGCTGTAACTATCACTTTTATACTGATGGTTCATACATCTATAAATTCAATCTTGAACTCTCTTCTGAGTCCTAGTCTCAAATATTCAAATGCCTACTAGACATATCTACTAGGATATTCCACAAACACTTCCTACACATGTCCACTGAACTGAAAAAAAACAAACTAAACTCACAACCACACCTCCTCTACTCCCTTTGGTAACAGCACCCACTCAAGCTAGAAATCTGGTTGTCATATCTTCCGTTCAAGTGGTTACCAGATCCTATCAATCCTTTTGCTACACTATAATTTATTAAATTTTTTATTTATTATTTGTTATTCCTTCTCTACTCAATATTTAGGTTTTCCCAATTTTTTGTTCACAAAAATGATACTGCCGTAGATATTCTTTTACATGTTTCTTTGCTGTTTAAAAAGTCATAAAATCATGATCTTATTTTTTTAATTCAGTTTAAGTAAGACATTAACATGGCTCAAAAGTCCCTTCCACTCCGTCCATCATCCACCCAGCAACCACCTCACCCATATCCCTAAATAGTTACTCTTAGTAATTACTTGTATATTCTTCCAGAGTGTTTTTATGTATTTAAAAAGGAATATGGATATATATTATTACACCTCCCTTTTTATACAAAAGATGGTATTCTTTTTAATGTTAAATTTTATTTTAAATTAAATAATGTATTATCAAAGTTTTATATGAGCCAAGCGTGAGAAGCTGATTCAAGAGAATGGAAACCTAGAGATGAATAAAGAAAAATGAATAAAAGATAGATATGACTGGGCCAATTTCATCAGCTCTTGTTAAGTGAATTTAAATATCTTTTATCATCCACATTGAAAGGCTTTACAGACCTTTTCAGGTAAAAACTAGTTAATGGCCTTAACATTTGATAGGAATGTATGGGATTTTTATTAGATTAATTTTCTACAATTTATGATTGAAAAAGGTAAGAGTAGTGCAGGACCACCTAAATCTACATTGTTACACACTACTGCCATGTACGCTGATTGGTAATATTTCTTAATTATGCTCGTTAAAATGTTTTGTGGGAAAACGGTAGCCCAGGGAGACAGAGAACTAAAGACAACCTTCAGTTAATGCAGGAGTCACTTTGCTCATTAACTATGGAATATCCTATCTACAAAGGAAAAAAGCAAACTGCAACAACTTTAAGGGAAAGTCATTCAGTAAATGTGTCAAAAGCCTTTAAAATGATGTGCATAGTTTTTAACCTAGTAAACTCATTCCTAAGGATATAAACCAAAGTGCAAAAAAGAGTTGATAGAAATTATTTTATAAGGGAAAGATTTGGAAACAAATTTCTATTAATGAAGTAATACATTCTGATATATCTCTAAATAGAATATTATTTAGTCATTAAAAATAGTGTCTACAAAAATAAACATGGAGAGCTCATCAAATGATTTTAGTGATAAAAGCAGATGCTTTAGAGAATCACATTCTCATGGCTGACTCATGAAGAATGCTGCCAAGTGCACATATGTTGACCCCAATTTTATGATAAACACAGGAAAATTAATGGGAAGAAATACAAACAATAAATTGGTTATTCCTAGATGTTAGTATTATGGGAAATTTTTATTTAAATCATTTATACTGTTAGATTTTTTCCAATTTTTACAAAAAGCATGTATTATTATACAATCATAATAAAGTTATTTTTAAGTATGAATTACATGCTCCTAGGTGGAAGTACTTTGCAACAGTCAACTAAAAAATAAAAGACTTCCACTTCTAGCTATTAATGGACTAGTTTGTAGCAGATCAATCATCCATCCCAGAACAACTAGGAAGGTTGCTTCTCTTCTGCATTTGGCATTCTCGACCAACCACTTGATCCTTCACTGCCTTCTGTTCATTCTTTCGATTCTACTTTTACCTTGATTACTGCCCCTTGGCTGTTTCCCTTCCCCAAGGTTTAGCTCATCTCTCTCTGTATATTCTCTCTCTTGAAAAGTTTTCCCACTCCCTTGGCTTAGTTATTACTTTTATGAAGATCAGTATCATCCTTATCTCTAAGTCCAACCATTCCATTAAGCTCTAAAATTATGTTATCTCCCTAATCTACTGGACATCTCTACCTGGATTTTGTAGAAACTTCAAACTAAACAAATTAAACTATTTCTTCCACCAGCCTAATAATTTCTTATTTATGTTGAGAGTACCATATGTCACCTAGACTTAAAATCTCAATGATTGTGGATTCTTCATTACATTTCTGTCCAGTATCGAGTCAGTTGCCTCAACCTGTCAGTTGGCTATTTACATATAATTTTTCTTTTTGCATTCTCTTCCCTGGCATTCTCAATGTCATCTCTGTAGTTTAGGCCCCAGCCTCTCATGGCCAGACTGCTTCAGACTCCTAGTGAAACTGCCTGCCTCCAGAATCTCCTCCC
The DNA here is from genome assembly GCF_009834535.1 of Camelus ferus. Taxonomy (NCBI): domain Eukaryota; kingdom Metazoa; phylum Chordata; class Mammalia; order Artiodactyla; family Camelidae; genus Camelus; species Camelus ferus. The sequence continues at coordinate 96,036,301 of NC_045732.1, read as the reverse complement.
TAAATCATCCAGCAAATGCCCACTTGTTTAATCTTATTATAACTCCATTCAAGCTTTATATACCTCTCAACCAAGTACAAATTAAAAGGTAAACTGCTTTACTTGGCTTTTAAGTTTCCTGTAGTGGAGCCTTGATTACCTTTCTAGTCTTATTTTCATCAATCCCCAACATGAATCATAAGCTCCAATCAAAAATTCCTACTTACTGTTTACCCAAATGCCTGTGCCTTGTTGTTTCTATGACTTTGATTATGGTATTCTCTCTATCTAGGCTCTCTTTCCCCCTTTTTTTTTAACATTTTTTATTGATTTATAATCATTTTACAATGTTGTGTCAAATTCCAGTGTTCAGCACAATTTTTCAGTTATTCATGGACATATACACACTCATTGTCACATTTTTTTCTCTCTCTTTCCCCTTTGCTAACTAAACTATGAGGTCTAGGTCAGGCTCTCTTCCCTGACACATCATTTGTATTGCCCATGTGGCATCTATCTTATACTGCATCATTCTGTATTTACATAAGTGCATATCTAATATAGCCACACTAAGCCATAAGTTCTTTGAGCTTATGATGACCTAACCAAGTATCTAGCATAGGGTAGGACTTCAAGACATATGTATTGAATGAATGAAGTCATCTACTAAAAGCCAATATGGTGGTTTTAATATAGAAAATTTCCTGTAACAAAATACAACTTTTATGGGGAAATTTATCTGGCCAAGTAAGCCACTTGTTCAATCTTTATCAAAGTATTAATTTAATGTCATATGATCTGGTCCCCTAAAATTTTTAGGGAATTTGGCAAGAATTCTATCTGATAATTTATAGAGATTTGGGGGAGCTCTCTCTCTCTCTCTCTCTGCTCTCTCTAAATACATATATATATATAGCATTTTATTTCAAGATGGTGTACTGATCCACAAAGCAAATTTGCTGTGCATATTGCTACTTTCTAGTCTTGCTCTTCAGTTAGAGATATAAATTACAGTGGTTTTCTGGCCACAGTCCACTTCTGAGAAGAAACGCCCTCTTAGAACTGCCCCCAGACCATGTGACATTGTTCTTTCACATTATCACCACCTGAACCATGGCTGATTAGACCAGGTCAACACCTGACCCCAAACAAACCAATTCACTGGCTTTCCACAGACTAATCAGAAATTTTCCTATGTCAAGAATTTGAATCAAGAGACACAAAGATGGTAGTTGGTGATATGCACTGAACCTGTAAGGTTAGGCAGACAAAGGTCTGGCAGTGCTACTGGGCAGTATACAAGCTGGGAACTGGGTTGCAGGGAGGGAGGGGGAAGAAACAGAAATGAAAGAGACAGTGTAGCCCTTGTTTTCATTATCTATTTGCCACAATATGGCTGCATAATAAACAACCAGAAAATATTAGTAGCATATGACAATAAACATCTATTTTTGCTCTTTAGTCTCTGTGTCAGCTAGGCAATTCTTCTGATCCAACCTAGCCTCCATGGGATCACTCATACATCTGTGGCCAACTGTGCATTGGCTGGGTAGTTTTGCTAATATTAGCTAGACTTTCTCATGTGTTTAGAGCTTCAGCTCGGACAACTGAGCTGACATGGCTCTGCTCCATGTGTATCACTGTCCCACAGGCTATCCAGGGCATGTTCTCATGGCAAAGCCAGAGGAGTAAGGCAGGAATTGTATGGACATTTTTTAAGTCTCTGCTTACATCATATATGCTGATATCCCATTGGCCAATGGAAGTCAAATGGCCGAGCCTCAAGTCAGAGTGGGAGGAGGTTTCAAAGTTACAGGGCACTGGATGAGGCTAGAGGAAGAAAATTAATTAGAACCATAATACAATCATTATTCCATGGTCCCTGAGAAAAAGAGAATGGCTTTGGCTTAGCATCTTCCCAACTCCACTTCTCAAGAATTGTGACTGTACTCTGGTTCCTAGATCTATAACACTGGCTATAGTGTCCTTATAACAAATCCTCTTTACCTGAACTTTCTTTGCAATCAAGGGATCCTGTATTAAAAGAGTCCTAAATTTAGTGGAAGTAATTTAGGGAAAACCAAATATCTGGTGTGGTACAAAATGATAAGAAATTGGACTAAAACAGAAACTTCCATCCTGTTGGTCAACTAAATCAAGTGCTTGCATCATTAAAGCACTGACAAATAGTTGTTTAAAGATGCCTCTTTTTCTTTTTAATTTTGCTTTGCTTTTTTTCCCTCCTACTCTGTTAGATTTCAGAAAAATTAACAATTTTTTATGGTAAATCACCAAGACATGGCACATTTCACAATTACTGTGTGATTTTTTTTTAATTTATGCTGCCCTACACAGACAACCCCAGTACTGCTGGTTATCTGTTTCCAAGCTGCCTGTTTCAGCTTCAAGAGATATCTGGGAATATTTCACTCGCTTCAGAATTTCCATAAATATTCAATGAGACTGAGTGACCAGAATAGATCTGCACATTTCTTCTCTTTGCAGAACATGTAAGGAGTGGGGAGACTTTGTGCTAATTTCCAGCTTTGATTCAGAAAAATCTTGGCTCTCAGAGCCATGAGCATCTGTAGCTCCACACCCACCTGAGCTAATCTTGAATCAGCTGCTAAGACACGTCCAAGGCTTTGAACACTCACATAGACTCACTAAAAGCTCTTTACATGGAACACTCTCACCATCAGCTCTGACTAATGTATCATTTAATAGAGGCTGCTATAGGCCTTCTAAACACTCTCCACTGCTATGAGTGATCTAAGTGTGATGAACTGAACCTTCTAAGGCATCTAAATCCTGGGAAATTTCACATGATTATCATTAATGAGACAATCTCAAGTAATTGGTTTGGGGCATCCCCACTCCCAAACCTAAGTTCTAATGGGTATTATAAGCCAACATGAAATTAGCCTGACTGTGACATTTTCCATCAAGCCTAGGATTCTCTCACAAAAGAATTTCTGATTTGCTTGTAGCTTTAGCTATAATACCTGAAACTACAGCATCATGGAGTGCTATAGATCATTGCATTTTCTGCTAGGCAGGCATCCCACTGATTTAAGTTTGGTTACCCAGAGCCTCAGCAACATATTTATATGGTGAAGAAGAAGCACAAACTACAGAGTACTAGCCAGACTGCATGCTTTTTATAAATGATCTATTGACAATTATTTCAAGTCAGTATGCAAACAGTCCCTTCCTTTAGTTCACAGACTATTTCAGTAACTTTGATCAGGGAGACAATAAATAAAATCTCTGTGGTTACACTCACAAGTCTTTGAAAGAAGTCTTCAAAAGGACTTGATGATGATGATGATGAAGATGATGATGATGATGATTATATATAAAATCTTCTCTTGTCAAGATTAAAGAATGCAAAAGAGAAGAGGTAAAAAGATGGAGAGAAGGAATAACTCTCCCAGACTTCAGACAATACTATAGAGCTACAGTAATCAAGACAGCATGGTATTGGTACAACAACACACATATGGGCCAATGGAACAGAATAGAGAGCCCAGAAATGAACCCACAAACTTTTGGTCAACTCATCTTTGACAAACGAGGCAAGAATATACAATGGAATAAAGACAGTCTCTTCAGCAAATAGTGTTGGGAAAACTGGACAGCAGCATGTAAATCAATGAAGCTAGAACACTTCCTTACACCATACACAAAAATCAACTCAAAATGGATCAAAGACTTAAACATAAGACAAGATACAATAAACCTCCTAGAAGAAAACATAGGCAAAACATTATCTGACATACATCTCAAAAATTTTCTCCTAGAAGAAATAAAAGCAAGAATAAACAAATGGGACCTAATGAAACTTACAAGCTTCTGCACAGCAGAGGAAATCATAACTAAAACAAAATGACAACCTACGGAATGGGAGAAGATTTTTGCAAATAATGAAACCGACAAAGGCTTGATCCTAGAATATATAAGCAGCTCATATGACTTAATAAGAAAAAAACAAACAACCCAATCCAAAAATGGGCAGAAGACCTAAACAAGCAATTCTCCAAGGAAGAAATACAAATGATCAATAGACACATGAAAAAATGCTCAATATCACTAATTATCAGAGAAATGCAAATCAAAGCTATGATGAGGTATCACCTCACACCAGTCAGAATGGCCGTCATTCAAAAATCCACAAATGACGAATGCTGGAGAGGCTGTGGAGAAAGGGGAACCCTCCTACACTGCTGGTGGGAAAGCAGTTTGGTGCAGCCACTATGGAAAACAGTATGGAGATTCCTCAAAAGACTAGAAATAGACTTAGCGTATGACCTAGGAATTCCGCTCCTGGGCATATATCCAGAAGGAACACTACTTCAAAATGACATCTGCACCCCAATGTTCATAGTAGCACTATTTACAATAGCCAAGACAGGCTGTTTCCATAAATGTCCATCAACCGATGACTGGATAAAGAAGTGGTGGTATATTTATACAATGGAATACTATTCAGCCATAAAAATGATAACATAACACCATTTGAAGCAACATGGATATCCCTGGAAAATGTTATTCTAAGTTAAGTAAGCCAGAAGGAGAAAGAAAAATGCCATATTAGATCGCTCACATGTGGAATTTAAAAAAAAAGAACATAAATACAAAACAGAAACAGACTCATAGACATAGAATACAAACTTGTGGTTGCCAAGGGGGTGGGGGGTGGGAAGGGACAGACTGGAAGTTCAAAATTTGTAGACACTGACAGGCATATGCAGAATAGATAAACAAGATTATACCATATAGCACAGGGAAATATATACAAGATCTTGTGGTAGCTCACAGTGAAAAAAAAATTGACAATGAATATATATGTTCATGTATAACCGAAAAATTGTGCTGTACACTGGAATTTGACACAACATTGTAAAACAACTAAAACTCAATTAAAAATGTTTAAAAAAACATGAAGAGAATATTGGAATATTATTATTATTATTATTATTATTATTATTATTATTATTATTATTAGCTCTTTTTCTCACAGAGACAGAGAACAAGAGATTTCAAAGCAACCACTGTAAAAAAAAAAAATCCTAGTATCCCAAAGGTCCAAGAGTTCTATGAAAACTTTTATGAGCAGCCTTTTCCTATTGCAATAGTAGTGGACATGAAGCCCAAATTCTTGGATGTTCTAACTGGCTTACAGAAAACAACTGTGCCATATGCAACAACTGAAACTAACCCTTCTGTTTAAAAGCAGTAGTTTGAAGACAAACTGTGGGCAGTGCTGGCCTCACTTAAAGTTCTTATTGGCTGAAACAAAAGCTATATTTTGAAATGACATATCAGCAAATGGCACTAATGATGCACCATAATTCCCCTTGCTTAAAAAAAGAAAAAAACCTTCAGTGGCTCCCAACATACTTCAGGATGGAGTCCTTCTTACAATATATAGGGTCCTTCGCAATCCTGCTTCTTCCTACATTTACAGCCTCATCTGCTGCCATTCCCCCAAACCTACCAGAAAATACTTCGCTCCTAACACCCTGAAATACTTTCCACCCCTCAAACACGCTTGGCACTTCCAGGCCTGTTCACCTTCACACCTGCTCTTTCCCCCATTTTCCCCTCCTTCTCTACTCATCATTTACCACTTATCCTTGAGAAGCCATCCCAGCATCACTAGGTGTAGTCATTCTCATGGTCTTGTTTACCAACCTCTATAGAGATTCCAAGATTTTCTAACACTGTGTTTATATGTCACAATCACTAGTGAACACACCTGTGAGTTCAGCCATGTGCATACACATACACACACACATACTTACATACCTCCTTGGAACTAGAACTCATTTCATATTCATTTCACACTTTCAAGTCTCCAGCAAACTGCCTGGCAAAGAGTAAAGACTCAGAAAGATGGTGGAATTTATGTTTGTGTGTGGGCATGGATTTGCACGGAGTATACAGAATCTGTTGCCTGGACCTTCTTTGTGAGTGGCTGATAGCTTACATTTGCCAGATGGTGTGTCTATATTATAAATAGATAATGGACAAGAAAAGGAAAAAAAAGGTATAGCTGACTGGTCCAGTTGGGAAAGAAATCCTTAGCCATAACTTTAGTCTTGTACACTAATCACGTTAGCCCTTACTGAGGACAAACTTTTTCATAGGAGAACCTACTCAGATGCAAGCAAACTGTTATTATTCTCCACTCCAGGCTTCCTTGTTCTTGGGACACAAAGCATGATTTTCATTAGTTTCCTTTTTTTAGATCTTTTTCTGAGCTCCTTAATCCATCCCCCATTTATAGAGTTATTTATGATGATTTGGCAGACACAAAGCTCTTTGCCATGACTCAATTGGCATTTTAAATTATTTTAATTTCAAAAGAGGCAGCAGTGACACAACCATTTTTAACCACTAACTACTTAGAAACTTCCCTATTTAGGCAAATCCATTCTTGCAAGCAGAATGGATTTCATGATGAATTGAGTCACCAACCCACATGTCAAACCAGAGACTTTCATTTTACCACATTGCATTGATATTCAGAAAAGAGTTCTCAGGGGGCTTTGAAATATATACTACTACTGTTAAAGGAAAAAAAAAACCTAAGTCAGTATTCTGCTCAAGGATGGTAAAAAGAAGTTATAAGAAACCTGTTGTTGTGATGATTGCCTCTCTTAAAAGATCACCCTGGAACCACTGAACAGATCCTGAAGAACAAAGGGCAGCCATGGGATTCCTGGAGTCTTCTTTAAAAGGTTCAGACCCAGAGATGTCAAAATATAACAATAACTAGCCATTAAACCCCTGGACTACATGACAATTGTTTATAGTGACTGCAAGTGAAATAGTTGCAAACTGCCTATCCCTGTCCCCACCCCATGAAGACTTAACTCCATCCATTAACATGTGTTTGGAAAATGCGTGTAAAACTACCTTTTAAAAACATCATTAGGCACACTTTTACCCAAAATGCACAAGTGTTCACAAGTGCACACACACGCACTCACTCTCACACACACACCCCTCACAAAAGGAAAAGGATTTCTCATTCCAGAAGCCTAAGTACAGAATCTAAAAGCAAAACGTCATGACATACTGAATTGGCAAGGAGTGACCTCCTCCTTTCCCTGTACTTGGAAATTCACTTAAAAACATAATAGGAAATATAAACAGTAGTTTAAAATGTTTATTTTATAGAGGGGAGTAGGGTTGGGAAAGGGGTTGAAAGAGAACTTTCATCTTTCACTGTAAATTTCGGACATCTTCGATGATTTTTTTAAATAATAAGTATACATTCATATATTTTATTTGAACAATGAAAAATAAGAAAAATAATGAAGGGGAGAAAATAGTGTGCCCTAAACTACTTATATCTGTGGCACATATATCAGAAATAGATTGTGCAAAGTTTCCCCTTATTGTTCAAACTTTCACATACCTTTAATTCTACTAGGACTCATTATTTGATGCAAGAAATTTTCTTTATCCCACCCATCAGACATCCACTAGCATGGATGGCTATACAGCCATCTCTCAAATACATTCTAACATACAGGCACACGTGTATGTGCGCATATCCCCCATGCACCTGCCCTCTTACCATCACCTTCAAGCCACTCAAAAATCATCAGGGGAGAATGAGAAAATCTAGAATCTCATGAAAAATCAAGATCATCACCATAACCAACCAAGCATCTAAGTTAGAATATAGTGAGTTAGCCAGTCTATATTAAGGCTGTATTTCAAAATCTAAGTCTCACTGTTTTGTGTATTCTGTGTTTGTGTGTGTGTTTTATTTTTCAAACTAAGTTTTTGCTGCTTCTTTATATGATAAATAGATACACACATACATACTTACGCACAAACATAGATGTGTGAGAGAGACCTCCAAAAATTTTTTTACCTCTGATATCCTAGAATTCATAAAAATCTAAAGCACATTTTCCATGCACAAAGATTGGTCACAAAAATGATATATCTTCAAAAGGCTTAGTTTGACGTTCCAGAAGTATTGAGATAGATGCATTTGATGTTACACACACCTACCATCTTCAGCAACAGAAGAGCAGTTTTCGTATTTCAACCTTGGAGAGTCTTATTTGCAATAACTCACACTGGGAAAACCCTCCTGGGTCATAACAACATAATTCCCTTCAAAAACTACTGTTTCTTTTTCTAAATTACATTAAAAAGAAACTCCCAATATCCCAATACAAAGGGTATTTCACAGTTCTCTTTGGATAGGTGTATAATGATTATTGCAATGTTACTGGGAATTATGCAAAATAAAAAGGGATCTAAGGAGGCAGTATGGTCTCATAGTTCAGCAAGAAGGTTTGAGAATTCCTTGAGATTGAATTTTGGTGACACCAACTCCAAACAACATACACACACTCAAATTGTTGGCATATTTACTGAACGGTACATTTTTACAACTAGAAATGGGAAAGGAGAGTAAATTATAACTGAACACCAACAAATAACGGAATAAATAATGAGGGAATCAAGTCAACAAGTATTTACTGTCAGCTCCTCAAAGGATTGGCAGTGGAAGGGGAAGTAAAAAGGACTTTGAAGATGAATCCTGCTCTCAAGGGACTTCCATTTAGATCCAGAGGAAAGATGAATCTACATGAAACATGTAGAGCAGGTAATTTCCAGAATTAATTCGTGCTTTTAAAAAATTCAGATTCCTGGGCTCACCACCAACTTACTGAATCAAAATCTCTGGTGGGGGTGATCAGAAATCTATATTTTTAAAAAGCTCTTCCAATCATTCTGATAATCAGTGCATCTTGGAACCCACTAAATGAGAGGCAATGCAAAAGGGTGCATAAAGAAGTGCTAGATCACTTTTTGATGGAGACAATTTTTGATGCATAATTCTTTGAAGAAAGAATCAAAATGCTCCAGGAAATTAGAGAATAAAAGGATTAATGAGGCAGCAGTGATCAGGAAAGTCTTCCCAGAGAAGGTGAGACCAGAGCTGTGCCATGAAGGATGGGTAAGATTTGAATTGGCAAAGAGAAAAGGGATGGCATTTCAAGATGGATAATATAGCATCATCAAAAGAAAGGATGTGAAAAGGAACAACTTCAGAGCACAGGAACAGACCAGCAGTTCCAGAGGAGCCACTGTTGAGAAATAGAGTGAGAGAAGATTGGACCTATAGGAAGATTAGGATACTAAGGCCAGTACACCAATGATGCTTACAGCAGAAATGGCTCCTCTGGGCACCATAATTGTGGTACTCTTTGCAACCAGATATTCTTTCGATTGTAGGAAAGACAATGAGATATGAAATAGGTAAGAAACATGGGAATAAATGATAAATGCAGTATCTTCTTTGCAAGCACAAAATTTTCCCAGACTCCACTATAACTGTCCAAAACCATCAGGTGATAGTTTCAAACCAAATGCTTAAAATCCTTCAATGGTTTCCCATTTCCCTTAGGGTAAAGTTCAAACTTCTGAACATAGTTTACAAGGTCCTTTATGGTCTGCCGTTGCCTATCTCTCATCATGTATGTTACCACTCAGGTTGGACCAAACTGACAAAATCAAACTTCCAGTCATTCTACAATTAGGAAAAAAAAATCTGAGCAAGAATTCTGTGCATTTGCTCTTTTCCCCAGTGGCCCAGAACTTTCATTTCCCCCCTTTACAGTATCAGTGGTCAATGAAGAGATGAAGCAAAAGAGAAAAATAGTTGCATGAACATTTAGACAACAAATGAAACCCAGTGTATGATTACATGCTCCCCACCACAGAGCCCAACACACAAATATGCTCCCTCAAATATTATTGATCAATCAAGTGCTGTTGTCTCACCTACACAGAGGCTATGGCACTCTTTTATAACATAATGGCAGCCAACACTCCTGCAAGACCTGATTGTTTTATATTCAGATGTTGCAACATTCCTCTGGCTCTGGTAGTAGGGTTTCAATCTTTGGCCGCATTGAGCTCAGTTGCCTCTCATCTGATATACGATGAGACTGAGACAAACCAGAAGTAATACTGTTTAGCAGTTCTAGTGTCCTGTTCAAGATTCAATGCCCTCTAACATCAAATGAGAAAGCATTTGCTATCACAGATGTGCTCTGATTAAGTTAAGGCAATACACAAAATATTCCAATTCATTCCAAAGACCAATTTAAAAGTGAGTGGTTATTTGCTTCCCAAAAAAAGTTTAAAAAAGAAACAAAAAATCTATTTTCATTGTTTTTCAAACAGATTTACAATAAGATGCTCAGATAGTGAACATCCCTAGTGCTTTGAAAACAGCGTAATATTTACAACTGTCTTACTTAAATGAAAGTTCTAGGTAATAATACTGTTTGGGATGGTGGAAAGAGTATAGGCTTTGAAGATGAGGAATTTAAATCCCCACTCTTTCACTTTCCACTCTGCCACTTTTGTGTGTGCAAGCCTGAGGTTCAAAAAGGTTAGATAAGATGGCCCAGTTTCCTCATATATAAAATGGGCATAATATCAATGCTTACTGCAGAGGGCCACTGGGAGGATTACATGAGATAAGAATGGGAAAGTATTTGGTAAATGTGAGGCTCTCCATGAGGTCCACCTTTTGTAACTGGCACTTTATATTAGTTTTTATTTTATTTAATTAAAAATTTTCTTAATGATTTTGTCAGCAGCATGGTGTTGTACAGTACATGGGCTTCGGCATCAGATAGCCCTGGATTCAAATCCCACTGAGCTTTCACTTCTTTATGTACAAAACGGATTTAGTAAAAACCTACCTCCTGAAGGTTGTTGGGAAGAGTGAAGAAACGTGTGAAGTATCTATTTATCACAGTGCCTGATAAGTTGAAAATCTTCAATTAATCGTAGCCATTATTATTTTTCTAACGACCATTATTGTTTATTCCATAATGAGGTACACTTGTGTTAAATTACAAATGGAAACCTCAGCCAGGCAAAACAAACAAACAAACAAAACCACCTAAGGCTATTTCAACAGCTGATTTGGGTCATACGATTTTTATAAAAAGTCAATTTAGTAAAACCAGTATGAACTAAAGCAAAACAAAACCGTCCGTTCAACCCAATGACATTTAAGCAGCACAGACCAAAAAAAAGTTGTCAAAAAATTATTCCTATTTGGCTGATTGTGTCATCACAGTGTACATCTAGCCTAATGTTGACTCTCTCATTGATCTGAAATGATTATCTGATGTTGTTTTACCTACCTCAAAGTAAGAATCTACATTCATTTTTAGGATTGCATATTCCAATGAACAAAGAAGCCAGCAGGATGTATAAGAAAAAGCCAACATAACCTCTGAATTCCTTTCATATTGAGATTCTGTGGATCTCTAGAATCTCACTTACTGTGTGACCATGACCAAGCAACTTGACCTCTCTGGGTCTAGGATTCTCCATCCTCAAAATGAGGGAGTTGGCTCTAAGACTCTGTAATTCTACTTTAAAATTATAATCATTCTGCAATAGCCACAGGGCAGAAAACCTAAGACTCCTGCAACTATTGCTCTTAGCAAAATCAACTCCAAATAAAACTATGGAAAAAAAATTTTCTTATTTACCTTTTTTATTGCTCTCCACTTGTCCAGGGCCGGAGTGATTTGTTATAACATCACTGTAAAGTGATTTCTAATATGCTCACCAAAAGTCAGAGAGGAATATAAACAAATCAGAATCCTCAATAAATGCTCCAGAAAAGGAGTTTAATTTTTAAAAAACCTCTGTATCCAAGGAGCCTCTGCTGATACTGCAAGTGAGAGAAGCTACCTTCGGAAACACTTGGAAATACCATACAATTCAACTCCTCATAATCTAGGCAGGAGAGAACTGGAGATATATTTCATAAGAATGGTTTGGGGGAGAAAAAAGACCTATGAAATTTCTACATTAAACGTGAACCAAACTCTTTGCAGGAGGCAAAATGGGGACTAGATTTTTCTCCAGTGCTTTCAGTAACACCCAGTAAAATAGTGATTAACCAGGACTCTATAAATACAAACTTCAAATTTCCAGAATATTCTTGCTATACTCTGCTCTAAAGAAAATGCAGCCAGTTTTAGACTCTCTGATCAGACCTCAAAGGGTGACAACAATTAATGATGGTGATAGTCTGGGCCCCAGAGCATTCATACACCTCTCTGGGCTTCTTTATGTAGCCAGAGAAGATAATATATAGATAATACTTCTATAGGTAATATTTATACAATTTACATAATATATATATTATGTTCCTATTATAATATTTTATAGATAATATTTATTGAGCACTTACTCTATGCCAGGCCCTGTGCTAAGTGATTATTAAGCATAATCTTATTTAGGAGACTGGTAATGAGGGAACCCAACCAAAAACCAGAGAAAGAAACCCAGAGGGGCTAGCCAGGAGGAATAGAGGTGGAGCCATGAGGTGTAGTTGCTCTCGCATAAAAGATTACAGAATTCAATATTTTGTGCTAATCTATAATGAAAAATAATAAAAGAAAAGTTTTCTTATTCTTTTATATCTAGATACAGATATAGGTAAAGATATGTGTATAACTGAATAACTATGCTGTATACCGGAAACTAACACAACATTGTGAATCAACTATACTTAAATAAGAAATGTTAAAAAAAAAAAAAAAAGACTACAGAAACTTTAAGACAGCTATCACGACTTCTATGGCCTTAGACCTCTCCTGGCTGCTACTCAGACGGGTTCCAGAGAATGCAACTACCACAACCCTTTGAGCTTGGCTCTGGCAACTGTCCTATGGAGCTCCTGAACCTTCAGTCAGCCACATAGCCTTAAAATTTATACTTCTTGAACCTTGCACTGATGCCTGGTTTCACAGTATCTAATGCCAGCCTGTCTTGCATTGAGCACGAGGGGAAATTAAGAAGCCAAACAGGAGAGTATTGCAATAGTCCAGGTGAAAGAGGTTTAAAATAGGATGGTAGCAGTGGAGTGGGATAGAAACGAGTATATTTGAGCTATATTTTGAGGATAGTAAAATTGGCATGTCTTTCTCTGGGGTTTTATGTTCACAATGAATGCCTAATTGTTCCATCTGATTTGGCTGCTGTCTTTGTCAAATTGGTGTATTTGTTTCAACACACCAACCAAAATAAATCTTGGTTTAGAGACTGGATTTCTCGCTTTTGGTGATATGTGGATACAGCCTAAGACACAACAATTCTAAGAAAAGTGATGAAGGAGAGAACATAAATATAAGTGATAATTCAAACCAAAGGATCAGAAAGGCTACAGTGTGCCTTTATCTCAAATCTTCTTTCATAAAATATTAATATTTTCAAATGGAAATATTACCTCTGATGCAGATTGAGTGCCATTCAAATGGCAACAGGCCAAGACGAGAAAGAATTTTTTTTAACACCGATACATTAAGCTCCCTGTAAAAATCTGTTTACTGCTGAAACTTGTGCACAAAAAATTAGAAATAGAATCAGTGAAGCATATGCCTTAGCACATCTTTTTAATCAGCTTCTTGCATGTATTAGTTTAACTCCCATTGTTATAATTTCATCCTTGCTGGAATGAGTTTTACTTTGCCTTATTTCAGCCCCCAAATCCAGACATTTAGAAGTAATCAAAATAACCAGAAAACGGCCTGACCCACGCAGCCCACCAGCTACTTTGAGATCTAAACTGTATCTCTAAGCCAAGGGACATCCAAAAGGAAAGTAGAAAAGCCAAGCAATCATTTAGATACTTGAACATGGTGGTATCTAGAAGATTTGGATGCTTCATGGTTTTTCTCATTTTAATTCAATTTGCCTATGGCCTGTTCAGAAATACTTGTAGATACTTGAAACATCTCCAGGAGATTTCTGGCAGGTGAACCAACAACAATTCAGTAAGCTTTTTTTTAAAGATATACTATTATATACCTTGAATATTATTTATCAGACATTTATTAGTCAGTCATTAATTTAGAAGGTGACACTTCTAGACTCCTTGACTGAACTCTGAACTTCTTAATTTAGTCAAGCAACTGCTTTGACACATATTTTCTAACAAATTTCTCAGTTGGTTGATGCCCATCCTGAAAGAAGATCCCCTAGGCATAGACTGGCACAATTATTATAACCAGTTGACATGATTAGTCCTAAGGTCTAGCTTTCAGGGAGATTTAATTTCCAGATTTCATTAAACTAGCCGAAAGACTCACATCTTTTCGTGTTCTAATGTCCGCCTACAAACCCGTAGTTATAGTAACCAAGAGCAAATGCTCAGCCTCAAAGGATTATCAGATTTGAAGCAATGGACTAGATTTGGCAGCTTCTCTGCTGTCAAAGATGCTAAGGAACTTAGAGGCAAAATAGTCTCCTACTCTTTCTCTCCCTTACTTTGAAATGACAGTTGAAATGTCCACTTCCTAGGGAATGCCAGTAAGTCTTCCATGTACCCCTTCAAAAGTAGGCAGCAGAGAGACAGAAGAAGTAAAATGTCAGGTAAGATGCATAGGGTTGATGGTTATTATTAAAAGAAGAATAGAAAGGGAAGACTCCTGTAGAAGTTGGCCTGGAGCTAAAACATGAGGAATGAGTAGAATCTGAATTGGCAGAAAGGAACACAAAGTGAATTCAAGGTGTGCGCAAAGGCCCAGAAGAGAGTGTGAGTACCGTGTGAATACAGAACCAGGTGAGGTGAAGCAGATGATCCCTACGTCTTCGAGCTACAAATGGTGGTAGTAAAGATTTCTCCTGAAGGCTGAGATTCCAAAACAACTTTACACATGGATCTGACTTTCTATTTCCATTTGATTCAGCCACTAGGATGTGAGTTTTAATTGAGGCAGTACAGTAGGCAGAATAGTGGTCCCCAAAGATTTCCAAGTCCTAATACCTAGATGCTATGAATGTGTTACTTCACATGTTAAAAAGGACGAGAAATGAGGAAAGTGTCCTGAATTATCTGGATGGACCCAATGTAATCACAAGGGTCCTTATATGTGAAAGAGGGAGGCAGGAGAGTCAGTCAGAGAAGGAGATGTGATGATGCCAGCAGAGGTGGCAGTAATGTGATTGCTGGCTTTAAAGATGGAAAGTGCTCATGAGCCAAGAAATGCAGGCAACTTCTAGAAACTGGAAAAGGCAAGGGAATGGGTGTTCCCCTGGAGCCTCCAAAACGAATACAACCCCCTGCTGACACTTTGACTTGAGCCCAGCAAGACCCCCTTGGAACTTACCACCTCCAAAACTGCAAGACCATAAATCTGTGCTGTTTACAGCCATGAAGTTGGTGGTCTTTGGGTACAGTAGCAACAGGAAATTAATACAAGCAGTCTAATAAATGCTATCCAAAGGGGCATGACCAATTCAGGGTTTATGCGGTCCAATATTCATCTCCTGGAGGCCCACAGGTGGGAAAGGACAAGAACAGGCACCAAAGGTGACATCTTAGGACTGAAGGATCCATATATTAGGAACCAGGATCCTATTGTGACTGGGAACTAAAAGGACAAATTTAGGTAGTATTAATAACAATCATGATAACAATGAAAGCCCCTACCAGCTGTTCCAGGCTTCATGCTAGCACTTGACCATTTATCTTTATCATCATTAGACGCCTATAAAAATATGTTTTCATTATTCCCTATTTTACATAACCTCGTTTTACAGATGAGAAAACTAAGTTCAAGGGACGGGGTGGCAAGAACCAGAGAGAGACTCAGGGGCCTGTGAAAGTAGGCTGAAAATCAGGGCAAGGCTCTAGTAGTAGGAACTGTAGTACTTAATAAAAAACTGAGAGAAAAACCCAGCGGAGCATCTTAAGCGTGGGAGGAAAGAAGTGCTGCAGTTCCGCAGCCGTGCATGTGCCCAGGACTCATGTCAAATGTGCTGGGTGTCCAGGTATGTAAGGCAGCCTGAGGTATTCTAGACCTTTCCTGTTGGTGGGTTCAAAGTTCAGGGTGGGGATAAATAGAGTTGGCAGTAGGCAAAGCCTGCTCATCTTCAGGCATTCCAGGCTGTCGGGCTTGCAGAGGATTACTATGTTATCAGTCATCTCAGAAGCTAACTCTCTGACAATAAACTCAGGATACTCCGCCAAGTGCCTCATGTCTTGTTGGATTTCCCAAAATGGACTCTGTGCTCCAGGCAAATCAACTCCTTTGCCTTCCTTAAGGATTTGCACCCAGAAACAAGTAAAATATTCTCTAGAGAGCATAGAAGTTCTGGAAGAAAATCTCTAGTGGGTAATGGAGAACTGTTCTCGTAGACCACCAAACCATTTCCACTGAGTTTTTGCTCCTCCCTGTTTTTTCTTCCTTTCATTCCCGTTGAGAACCAATTCTGGTCCCCAGGGGAAGTGTGTCATCTCATTTAAAAATTAAAACCAAAGCCAAAGCCACAAAAAAAAAAAAAAAAAAGAAAGAAGGAAAACTCACGCTAAATCTTTTCCAAACCTGCCTCACCCACACACAATCCTTCTCTGAGTTTCAGCCTGAGGGCCATGATCTAATTTCAAGCTGCAGGGAAGGCTGCACTGACAGGCCTCCCTGAGCCCAAACGGATCTAGCCTTCCTGACTCCTCTCAACACCACCATCCACCTCAGGGGCATTCTGTGATGACCCATGCAGTGCTTCCTCCCTCACACTGCAAAGGAGTCTTGTAAAAGTTTTCCCATTATAATTTGACAAAACAACAATTCCATAGCCATGTAATCCCCAAACGTGTAGAAAGAGAGTTAGCACTAATTCTAAAAAGCCTTTCTCGATCCTCAAAAGCTGGGTCAAATGTCCCTCAGGTCTCCCAGCACCCAGAGGGGCCTCAAATGAGACAATGCGTAGTCACAGAGATATACTGCAAGTCTGAAGAAAACAAAATTCTTCACAGAACTTTCAATAGTAGCTAATTACCAGACTATACTGCCTGTGGTGTACTGCGAAATAATAAATTCATAAATTCTGTGTAATTATCTTATGAATAGCATAATTATATTACATTGTATTCTTTGTGTATATAAAAAGGATTCATTTGTTAAATTTAAATCAACATTTTAAATCCTGTTTTGGCATTTCTTCTTTTTTTTTTTTTTAATATACAAGGTACCTCAAAACAGACAAGACGCTTAGGTCTCTCTCAGCCTCCAAGGGACCCTGGCAGCATTTACCTCTCTGAACTGTAGGAGCATGTCTACTCACCTAACTGCCTCAAACCTGGTTGCCCTTTAAAGTCACCTGAGCAACTTTGAAAACCACTGTGACTGGGCCCCACATTCACCAACTGAAATTAAAATGCTGGGGAAGGCACCGGCAGCCTATGTGTGAAATGTCCCCCAGGTGATATGACCCACAATGAGGGCCTAGAAGCACTGGCAGACTGGCAACTTCTTTTAAGAAGGGGGCCAAATCTGTCCCATTCTTGGCTCTAGCCATTAAGCATTCAGGAAATGTTTGCCAAGTGAATAAATGGTCCTTCTCTCCATGCTTCTCTGCCCATGTTTTTCTTTAATTTCCTTCGACAAGTCATCCCCTCTGTCAGGCACTTTCTGTTCTTCCTCAAGTCAGTGTTCCCCTAACTTGGCTGTGTTTCCAAATCTCTTGGGAAGTTTGATAAAAATCCACATTCCCAGACTCCACTCCAGACCACTGAATCATAACCTCTGAAGTGGAACCCAGGAATTTGTACTTTTTTTTTTTTAGTACTCCTGATGATTCTGACGGGCAGTGTCCTTTGGAAATCACTGCCATTCTGTATGTCAATTATCACTCACAAAGGATACTTCCTTTCAGTCTAAAGCCTTTCTGAATTGATCCTACTTTGCTCCAATTCATTTTGCAACTATTTTGCTATAGGTGTTTGAATTTGTGTGAGGAGGTGGGAGGGAGAAAAGAATTTTTCCACATAAATTTAAATCCTAATGGTAGGTATGAAATAGGTTTTCTATTTCATTTGTATAAACTACCTACCTACACCCACCATCCAGCCCACTATGAGGCCTTTAGAAATGCTAGTGACAAATAGACCTAAAAATTCATTAGTTGGTAGTGTTCAAGCTTGTTCCCCAGTACTCTCAGCCCTTTTTGTTCTATCGAACTTGGGAAATTCGTATGTTTATGCCTGAGATTAAACCAGGCTCACCAGCTTTTTTTTTTTTTTCCCTAAATTTCTGGTTTATTTTTAAACTATTTTTTTCCTTCTCTTTTGTGCTAAGATTAAACACGTCTGATAAATCTTGACTACCACTCAAAACAGTGGCAACAGACTGCATGCAATTTTCTTCTAACTCCCTAACAGAACTCCTTCGGTCCCCTGCATTACTTTCATGGGTTTGTTTGTTTATTTTATCTCCTAACCCCTTTATCCCTAAGGAAAGAGGTTGCTTTTCCAGAGATTTTCCTTTGCTGGGCCCCCTAGAAGGCAGTCGTATCACCAAGGCTAATGAGTACCTAATTTTTACACTTTCACACTTTTACTAATTATCACAACAAACACATATTTAGAAAAAACAAGAACAGGCTCAGGCCTGTGATTAAATGGCTACCCAAGGAATAGGATTTATAGCCTCTTGACTATGTAGAATGGAGTACCAGGCTGGGTTCCTTCCTCAAGAAACTCTCTCCATGCACTCAATGCTATCTAAAATTCTACCATTGTGGATTTATTCGTCTGATTTAATGGTATCTATGGTCTTTTTTTTTTATTATGGGGGTGTGATTATATAATCAGTCACTTGCAATTTATTAGAGAATGAATATATCAGCAATTGTGCTCTATAATCAAGGGAATAAGATGAGACCAGGAAAATATGAGATATCTAGGATTTAGGAAGAGGAAGAATAGGGTGCAAGAAAAGGTACATAAATAGAAGTTGTGTTCCAGAGACAACTTTACTTCCTTTTTCATTTTGAGTAGGCTGAGTCCCCATAAAATCTTTAGGTTAACAGTCAAAACTAGTTCTGCCTTCAGATGCCAACCCTTGTCACCAACACTTCAATCAGTAGCTGTATTGTCATATTTCCCTACGTTTTGAAGCACAGGAGTCCCACCCACTCTTGAGAACTCTTGTCTATGAGGACAGATGTTGAGAAGGGATGTAAACTAGATGCTACAATTGCTTTTCTCCCACTAAGTACTTCACTACTCAGTTCCCACTTCCACACCAGCAAGGCATACAACCACATAAGGTTCATGAAACAAAGAGGGGAGTCACAAAAGGACTTGCTCTCTACCTCCCATCCGACTGTTCAATACTTAAAACTGAGAAACAATTCATTTGCCTCTCCTTCTCAAGAAAATATGTAGATTTCTTGCCATGGGTTATTAAAGACATCATCTTACAAATGCTTCAAAATACTGTACAAGGCTTGAAAGGAGCCCTTGACCATCAGGGAAATCTTCTCTGCTGATTAGCTTTCCAGTCCCATACAGAACCAGGCTAAGCCATTCTACTGACTGCCCAGTCCTAGGCCTGCAACACTGCACACAGCCTTGTAGGCAAGCAGTGTAAGAAGGGTGTATTTCTTGGCACTAAGTATGTTATCCCAAATTTAATATAAAACTTCATAAATTTAGATCAATTCAGGAGATGTCTTTCGGGAATTTGTGAAAAGTCTAAATAACAGAATCTCTCAAAGCTAGAAGGAGTTTTGGAAATCATCTACTCCAGTGATTTTCAAACTTCAGACTCTATAAATCGATCAATTGATATATATATATACACTCCTATATATATAGGAGTAATCTGAAAGACCTAGACCCCACTCACTCAGCTCCCTTCTCTCCCTCCCTTGGCAGCTCCTGAGGCATCATTATACATAATTTTAAATTTTCTATCAGCCACACAGAAATGTAAAGCAAAAACAATTTTAAAAAGAGGAAAGTAAATTTAATAATATTCACTTAGTCTAATATATCCAAAATATTATCGTTTGAACATGTAATCAATGTAAAATTATTAATGAAATATTTTACATACTTTTTGTACTGAATCTTCAAAATCTAGTATGTACCTTATACAGAGAGCACATCTCAATTCAGACTAGCCCACAAGTTGCTCAAGAGCCAGAGTGGTTTGTGGCTTCCATATTGGACAAGACAGGTTTGCAGTGTATCCTTTCAGATTTCTGTATATATAATATATTTGTATATTTGTTGCTTCACATAAATGGAAACATACTATTCATACCTTCATAACTTTTTTCTCTTTACAACATGGACATTTATCCACATTAGCATTTATAAATTGTCCTAATCCTTTCAAATCACTGTACTGTCAATTACTGGTAGACTTGAGTATCTTTTCCTATGACTACTGGCTTGAGCTTCCTGTTTCCTTCCTTTGCTCATCTTCCCCTCTTCTTTTCCACTTGGGTTGATTTCTGTCTCTTACAACTGGAAGTATTCTGCCTGATGCAATCTGCAATAGTTCTTTAATATATTAAGAATATTATATTTTTGTCTGTCATAAATGTTGCAAATAGTTTTCCCTATTTGTTTCTCTTTCAGCATTATTATGTTGGCCTTTGATACAGAAAACATATATGTAGGGAAGGGTGTGTGTGTGTGTGTGTGTTTTAATAATGATTCAAATCATTTCTTTCATTTTTCCCCCCTGGCTTTGATTTCATGCATAGAAAATCTTTATCAGCCTTCAGGATTATGTAAACATTCATTTACATTTTCTTCTAATACTATTATTTAAATATTTAATCCTTCTGGAAAATCTTTTTGTGAGTTGTCAGCAGATATATAATTTTTCACACGTTGCCATTTAATTGTCCCCAAATCCTTTACAAAATAATCCAGTCTCCTGAAATGCATTAATATATACTAGATCAGTAAGTTATTAGATAAATATTTATTAGTCTGTGGACCCTCTCTATTCAACTGCATTGATCTACCTGGCTGTTCCTATGCCAGCTGCACACTTTAATTATTTTATAGGTTGTTTTGACATCTGGTAGGACAATTCCCCTCCCAATTAGTTTTTTTCCAATTGTCTTGGGTACATTATCTGTTTTACTTCTCAAGATAAACTAGAATTTAAATTTGTCAAATTTCCCAAAAATCTTTGAAATATTTTATTTGAAATTCATTTGGAATTATATGAGGATAACTGACATTTTAAAAACATTGAGTATTTCCATCCAATTCCTCCCAAGGAATGTGAGAGTGTCCCTCCATTTATTCTTTGTGATCTAGTATATGTTAAATTGTTGTAAATTATCTATGGCCAGTCTAAAATATTGTGTATAGTGCAAGTATATCTATATAAAACTGAACTTATTAATAATGCTATTTAGATCTATTATTCTTTATTTTTGTCTATTTGAACTACCAAAGTTTCAAGTGAAATGTTAAAATTTCCTACTGTAATTGCACATTTTTTAAATGTATTCCTGACTTTGCTGAATTGATCGAGTGTACTGTGCTTTCATATCTCTCTAGTTATTTAGAAATGCTATTCTGTAGGTCCACTGTACTAATAAGTTCTTTTATTTTTTAATAAAACATGTTTTTTAAGTGCAGAGAAATAAGAAGACAAAAATAAAAAGAATCTCAGAATCTCCCCCACCTTAATAACCCATATTAATAATTTTTAAATAAAAGTAATACATAGTAAGTTTTGGAAATCAAATAGTATTGAAGGGCACAAAATGAAAATTGACAGTCTCTCTCATCCAACCCTATACCTGGTAACTACAATTTCTTGTGATTCCTTCAATAAAAAATCCTATACGCCCACATATATATTTATTTACACATATTTTATGAGGTAATACTAAACCTTGCTTGCCTTTTTCAGTTAGCAATAGATCTCAGAACTTTTCTATATGTGCACTTTCAGAGCTACCTAATTCTTTCAACAATACATAGTATCTTTCCATATGAATCAATCAGTTTATTTAACCAGTTTACTTAAGACTGTACATTTCAGCTGTTTTCACTTTTTTGTTATGTGCTGCCACACATGTACAAGCACACACATGCACACAAATGCTACAATGAACAATTAGCCTAACATTTGTAAGAATCTTTCTTAAAATTTTGCCAAAAACCAATTTGTTGAATCAGAATCTAAAGCTGTTTGTTATAGCTGCTGTAAATTATTTTCCAGAAAGTTTGCATAAATTTGCACTCTAATCAACAATGTGCAAATTGCTCATTTCCCAACATCTTCACCAACACTAGGTTTCAGCTAACATTTTAGTTTTTGCTGATCTGATAAATAAAAAGGAACTCTCAGGTTTTGAACTTTATTTCTTTGATTATGTATAATGTTGAGAATTATAACATATTTATTGGTCATTTTCATTTCTCTTCTTTGGTAAACTATATCTTCTATGCATTTCTATATTGGGTTGTTTATCACTGTCTTACTGATTCATAAATACTTTTTGTAAATTAAGGAAATTAACCCATTATCTGTCTTATATGTTATAAATGTTTTCCCAGTTTTCATTTATTCTATTTTTACTTTTGTTTGTTGTGTAATTTGTCATATAGAAGTTTTGATTTTTATGTACTCAACAATATAAATCAATATATACTTTTGTTTCATGTCTTCTGAGTTTCTCTTTACATTTCAAAACATTCATTTTTAACCTGTATCTCTTTATTAATAGCAACATTTAAACATTATCTACTACCTCCTCACAACCTGATGAGTTGTTTAAAACTCATAATTTCCAAGACTATCTTTTCTGTTGTTTTATCCCTATCCCAGTTTTATGGGGAGAGCTGTTGGGTGGGTGTTATAATTCAATACTTTAGGTTTCAGCAGTGTCCTTTCTTCTATTTGCTGCCTCTACTGAGTCATTTTGTTTATTTTATATTAGTAATAGAGTTTTTAAATTCTAACTCATCCAGCAAATATTTACTGATTGCTTACTTCGTATCAAGCACTGCACAATATAAAACTGAGATGGGGATAAAAAAGTTGAATAAAACCGATCTTATCACTGTTCTCATAGAAATGTATTTTAGTAGAATATGGGCAGGAGATAGAAGAAAAGTAAACAGAAAAATAAATAAAATGTTTGCAAAATTTACTAACTGCTAGGAAGAATAAAAATAAGGTAAAAAGGTCAAGTTTAGCAGAGGGTAGGTGGTGGACCAGAGAAAGTAATTTTTATTCCCCAATTCTTCTCTGTCATGGCAGCTTGTTCTTATTTTATTGATGAAATAACCTCTCAAATGTCATTAAGAAACTAGATTGCAATTTTCGCAAAGTTATTTCCTGTTTCCTACATTAACTCTGTTTTAGTGGGGCCAAATGTGCTGATTGTTCAGCTTAATCACCCTCTATCAAACTGTGGGTTCTATCCATATGTCTAGTGATTCTTCCTTTTCTGTTCATATTCATAAAGCAAGTCACAAATTGATCAATATCAATCATTGGTGTGGATTTTGCAATGACTGTATGGATCACAATTACCCTGGGTAAATTCCCCTCATCTTGGAGCAGGGAGCTCCAGAGGACTACGGCCAACAGTGAATGCTCTAAACAGCTGGTCAGAGGACAGAGTTTTAGTGGCATTTTTGAAAACCATTTATTTGTTCCCCTGATACTCCTTAACAACTGCTCTGCCAGCTAAATCCTCTTTTGGCTTCTGCTGATAGGACTTTACAGCTGGCTATACTCTGCCAGTGTGGCAGTTGCCAATGGGGAGGAGGGAAGAAGTTACTGGAAAAGTCTACCCTGTTAGACAAGGGAGCAACTACCCTCCATACACTAATTTGGGGCTACAAAAATACAGAGAGAAATATGCCAGATAGAGCTGACCACATTAGCAATGCCCACTCACGTTACCCTGAGCCCTGTTCACACCAAGGGAAACCTGGAGATTTATGTGCTCAGAATATGAAGTCAGACAGCCTAGGTTCAAGACTTGATGCTGCCAATTTCTAGTTGTCTGACCTTGAGCAAGTTACTTGACCTTTTGAGACATTATTTTCTCATTTTAAAGAAACAACCATAACAGTGCTTGACTCATAAGGTTGGGTATCATAAGTGAGAAAATACATGTAAGTTACATTACAATTCCCCAAGTCCCTTCATCCTCTTCCCTTGCTCCATGATCACTATGTCATTATCCAAGCTGAATGCTTGACTCTCTAGATGACAATAGGTAACAGAAGCATACCAACCCAGTCCTTACATGTTGTTTAGTCTTGTTGGACTTTCAGGGACTTTAAAAAGCTGGTTTTGCCATGACAGTCTTTCCAGCTCAGGCTGAAAATGACATGTTTTATCCTGAGTTACTATTTCCCTCAAAGGCATATTATTTGGCCCTTTTCTTCCTTGAAAAGTCATTATCAATGTCAAATGTTCAGGGTTTCTATTTATCAAATCAGAATGCATGGCATAATCTTCACAGAATCTTTCTCTGTATTTATTTTTTCTTCTCTCAGATGAATCTAATTGCTGCTATATTTAAAGTTATCTAGCTAGCCAGTACTCTTAAAGTTTATCATCTGGTTGAATCAATAGAATATCTGATTTCTTCAACATTTTGAATTATTTTTTAAAATTTTAAAGTCTTTAACTTTCCTTGTATTAAAACTTTGTTGTAGGAAATATTAGAAAATGTAAACAAAAAATTAAAAAGAAAGAAAAAAAGGAACCTATATTATTGGGAAGAGGAATGTTCCTCCCCTCTCCTAATGTTCCCTTCCATATGGAGGGGTCTGCATTATCAAAATAATCCTCAAAATATAGCTGATTGTCAAGTAAAATGTGACTAACCTACCAAATTTTTATGTTAAGAATAACCCCCCAAAATTACAGCAAAAAAAAGAAAAAAGTTGGTAAAAGGTTAAACATTTACTTAAAAAAAAAACTTGGTGATTTTACAAGTATATTATTTCATACATCCAAAGTGAAGATAATTCCTATGTTATTTAAATTGCTGCAAATCATTGGAAAGGATATAAAATGTTCTAATTCACTTTATAAACTAATAATAATCCCAACACTATGTGGTATTTTTACATTCCCTTAACACATATGAGAGGTCTGTGGCTTGAAAAGTAAAAGAAAAAAAAAAGCACCCCGTGCCTAGCTTAGTGTCTGAAATAAAATAGACACTCAACAAATGATTGTCAAATGAAAGCACAAGAAAAAACTGAAAGATCAAATTCATTTATCATTATAAATGTAAAACTACTAAGTAAAGTTCTTTTAAATTCAATTAGTACATTACAAAAGAGTAGTACTTATTGCCAAGTTGGCCTTTTCCCAAGAATTCATCAATGATTTAAAATCTATATATTTCTTATCAATAATGTGCCATTTTGCTAATGTGTGATAAATATATTTCAGTCTATCAATAGGTCAAAGAGGAAAAAAATTTGATAGAAATTCAACATCCAACCCTAAATAAAAGAAACTCTTGATAAATACAGACTATGCATATATTATCTCAACAGGATAAAAAATAATATACTTGACCATGAAAGTCTAGAGGTATTGCCATAACAATAAGGATGAAGGCAATATGGACAATGTTACTACCATCATATAATATTCTTTCAAGAAATTCTAGATATTGCAATGAGGTAGAGAGAAGTATTGGAAAAGAAGAAACAAAAACTTTATTATAGATACTACTGCTTACCTGGAAAGTCAACTGAAATTTTATTAGAACTAATAATAAAGTAGGATGGCTAGTTATAAAATGATTACTTAAAAATCTGTATCTTCCTTATATACAAATGTAAAATGACCAGTTAGAAACTATCAAAAAGATATGATTAAGAGTAGCAATGAACTTTGTAAAATTTAAAGAATGAATGTTTTTTTTAAAAACTTGTTAAATTTATTAAGGGACTGAAAAGAAGATTTTACTAAATGGAGATCCATTCCATGTTCCTGAATGAAAAGACTCAGTAGTGTATAGATGTCAATTCATTCTCAAATTAAGTCTATAAGCTGAAGAAAATTCCATTTAAAATTCTCAATAAAATTCTTTTTGGAACTTGTTGCAGAATGATTATAATGTTTATCTGTAAAAATAAAGGGGTAAAATTAGCCAATTTCTTTTTAAAAGGGGATCAATGAGATGTTTTATTAGATCCAAACCATTCATTCTTTCATTCATTTGGTCATTCAATCATCAATGCAATATCACTCAGAATAAAGCAAGCAGAAATCCAGGACTTAGTTTAAAAAGAAAATACGCTCTTGTATAATTTTCTGAGTTGAAGGTACATTAGGTCTACCCCTTACACAGTTTCCTTTTCTTCCTCCATGTTCATCCCTAGACCTGTATATAAATCATTAATATTAGCCCCAATTTATAGATGAGAAAACTGAGGGCGAGTGAAGTAATTTGCCTAAAGGCTATACAGCTATTAAAGGGCAAAACCTAGCTCTGAACTCAAGATACCTGGCTCTACTGCCTACAGTCTTCACCACTACACTATACTGTCTCTCAAAAAAGCTCTCTTGAAAAACACATGATCAGACTCATCCGGCACACAAACTTGAGCATGCTCATGATCAAGATTTTACAACATTAAGTTCAATAATTCAGTAAAATGTACAAAGTGTTTATTATATACCAGACACTATGCCCGACATTGGCCAAAAAAAAAAGACGGTAAGAAAACATCTTTGATTGAACAAGTATGATTCCTTATCTCATGGTTCTTAGAGTCTGCTAGAGGGAGATGTCTAGGGAAGCATTAAACATAAACAAGCCCATATATATAAAAATTTATTGTGATGAGTACTTTGAAGGCAAAAAATAGGGTGCTATGAGAAAGAAAAATGGGTAAGGACACATGATTTAACTTGGAATGTCAAGGAAGACCCCTCTGAAGGAAGAATGTGTGAGCTGAGCCTGAGAATGAGTAAAGTTGAAGCAGGTACTGAGTGAGGAAAAGTTCTTTTCTGTGTAATCAAATATATCACTCCAACCTTTTTCAAGTGTGCCTTTGTTATTTATTATCCCTTGACAGCCTTTCCTCACCTCAAGATGCTATAATGATTTGCCTGTTTTTTCTAGCAATAACAATATACAACATTTATATAGTTTTTACTATGCGCCAGACACACTTCTAATTGCTTTATGTGCATTAATTCACAATAACCCTACCAAATAAGTACTTTTATTATCCCCATTTTATAGATGAGGAATCTAAGGCATGAAGAGATTGGGTGACTTGGCCAAGGTCACAGAGCTAGTATCTGATGGAGTCAGAGTTTGAATTCAGGCATTCTTAACTTCAATCTATATGGTCTTTAAAATGTTACTATTTAATTTTTACATTTAGATCTTGAATTTATTTGCAAATCTTTGGTACATACTGTGAAACTTTTTTTTTCCTAAGTGGTTAGTCAATTGTCCCAACATCATTTGCTGAATAAGCATTCTTAATGCAAGCTTTAAGAAATACTAAATTCTTACATAATCTTGAACCGCTTTCTTTGCTTTTTATTATTCTCTTCAATCTGACTATCCTTGTACTAATATCACTCTGTCTTGAAATTCTTATATCTTCTTTAAACAAAGCAAGATCTCAACTCTGATTTTTTTTCAACTTCATCTGAAATATCCTATTTTCCTACTATATAATAGTCATTCACTTTTATTATTAACACAAAACAACACTTTTATCCATGAGGGCTTGTAGTACAATCATTAGAATTCTGCTACTGACTACATGTTAAATGATGTTGC
Organism: Camelus ferus; assembly: GCF_009834535.1. Classification (NCBI taxonomy): domain Eukaryota; kingdom Metazoa; phylum Chordata; class Mammalia; order Artiodactyla; family Camelidae; genus Camelus; species Camelus ferus. The sequence continues at coordinate 96,008,689 of NC_045732.1, read as the reverse complement.
AGCATTAAACATGTTTTGAATACCTACTCTGTTCTGAGCACTATACTAGGTGCTAGGAACCCAAATGAATAAGATGTATTCCCTGTCCTCAAAGGCGTTCATGTTCTAGAGAAGGGGATGGAGAAATAAATCAGACATGATGGTGCTACAGGCTGATAGGGGTAAGTGCAGAGTGCATCTAAATCAGATACGGAGAAAGGGTGCCGGGAAAATTTTCACAGAGACACTAACTTGAGTTGAGTTTTAAATGGTACGTGGGAGTTGGCAGGATGAAAAAGGTGAGGAAAGGTCATTCCGGGCAGCAGAAACAGCTTGTGTGAAAGCCAGAGGTACTCAAGGAATTGCCAGTGGTTTGGCCTGGCTGAAGCATGTGGTTTGTATTGGAAAATAGCAAGATATAAAGCTGGAGAAGTAGACAGAAGTCAATTCAAGAAGGGCTTTATATATAATAGTAAGATGTTGAATTTTATTCTGAAAGTAATGGGAAGTTAAAGGGTTTTAAATAGAGAAGTGACATGATCTCCTTCCACTAGTCATACCAGTCCAGTTAAATTGTGGAAATAATAATAGTTTATATCCAAAAATAATATTTTATATAAAAACATTGAAAATGAAAAATGAATAAAGAATAGAATTACCCAAGTCTGACTACAGAACCTCATTGGCAGTGATCAGGAGGTGAGCTATGTTTCTTCTCCCTGATCCTAGTACATACAAGCCATCAATCATTCCATCAATGCCTAGGACTTGAAGTGGACCTTTGTTTATACAGCTTCTGTATAAAGAGAAATAAAGGTCCACTTCAGCACTTGGGCATTAATAAGGATTCACTGAAATGGTCTATGGCCCATGTACAAAGATTAGTGAGAGAACGTGGTAGAACTCAGCTGCTGCTAATTGCTGAATGACCCTCATCTCTTCCCATGCAAAGGTTTGCTAAGTCACAAAGAGACACAAACGATATCACTGGAATTAAACAGTAGGCTCCTCTTGGGTCCAGACCCTAGGGATACTTTTGAAGCCAAGGGAAAGGATAAACTTCTTAGACCCTTAAGCATTAGGTTCTGTACCAAGCATTTCTTCAAACAATACTTCACTTAATCCTTACAATCTCACCCTTAATAGATTGTATAACAATTAGGACTATCTTGATTTCAATAGATAGAAAAGCTAACTCAAACTCATCTTTAAAAAAAAAGAGAATGTTTTAAAGGGAAAAGGAGTTATGATTCATATAAATGAAAAACTCCAGGGCAGAGCTTGATGTAGGGACTCAAATGACATTACCAGGACCTGATTCTCTCAGACTCTTGGTTTCAGTTGGGTTTATTCTGAGACAGTCTCTCTCCTTACAATCATAAAACGACCACAGCAGCTCCAGACTCATATGACCTCAGCTTCACATCCAGTGGAAAACAGTTTCTCTTCCTCAAAAGTCTTGGGTATGACTCTCATTAATCTGATTATGTATTTACCCAAGAACCCATCCATGTGATTAGGAGTATGATTGGCTGACATTCTAATATGATTGGGAGTAAAAGCAGAAGGAAAGTGACTCTACCTATGGAAATTTGACATTCTTTTTTAATAGAAAATGGTGAACAGATGAGGAAATTGAGACCTAGAGTGGTTAAGTGATTTCAGCAAGGTTTTACAACCAATGACTGGGCAAAGAAGAATTAGAATCTTAGTCTTAGTCTTGCTTAACACTAATGTCCACGTTCCATTTACCATACCACACTATCTTAATAAATGCACCTTAATTGGACTTGTCAAAAAAACCTCAAAACCAGAAAGAAATAAGTGAGGGAGATTAAGAGGTACAAACTTCCATTTGCAAAATAAATGAGTTACAGGTATGGAATGCACAGTGTGGGGAATATAGTCAATAACTATGAAGTAACTTTACAGTGACAGATGGTAATTAGACTTATGGTGATCAGCTTGAAATGTATAGAAATATCAAAACACTATGTAGTATAATAGAAACTAACAGTGCTGCAGGTCAATTATATTTTGAAAACCAACAAACAAATAAAAAAATCAAACTCATAGAAAAAGAGATCAGATTTGTGGTTACCAGAGGTAGAGTGGGAGGGAGAATTGAATGAATGTGGTCAAAAGTTACAAACTTCCAGGTATACAATAACTAAGTACTAGGGATGTAATGTACAACATGATAAATATAATTAATACTACTGTATGTTATACATGAAAGTTGTTAAGAGTAAATCCTGAGTTCTTATCACAAAATATTTTTTTCTATTTCTTTAGTTTTTTATCTATGAGATTATGGATGTCCACTAAACTTACTATAGAAATCATTTCATGATGTATCTAAATAATTATACTGTACACTTTTGACTTATATAGTGCTGTATGTCAGTTATATCTCAATGAAACTGGAAGAAAAGAAACCTCAAAACCTGAAGTTATATACATGATACAGTCGGTCACTCTAATGGAAGAAAGCTCTAACATAGATTGTCCCAATCAGAGACAAATTTAGAAACCTTTTCTGTTTGAAGTGTTTCTTTTTTTAAGATCACTGTCAAAGGAGGTGTACCGTCCTATACTAAAGGAAGTTCTTGGAGTCCCTACTGAATGAACAGCAAGGGAAAGAATCTTAGACTATTTACTGAATGATGTTCAAGGATTTAAAAGCAAATTTATCCATGCATGTGTCCTTTACTGTATATATTATTAGTTCTGAGTCTGGAAAAAATGCACATACATGGACATTTTCTAAAGCAATTCCATTAGCTTATCATGTATAAAGAGTACAACCCTAGAAGACAGAAATGAACTTGAACCAGTTTCACCACTTATGCTATAGAACGCTGAGCAAGCTTCAATCTCTTTGTCTGGAAAGCTGGTTTACACTTCATAAAGTTGCTGTGATATTTAGACGAGATAACATGTGTACAGTGCCTGGAACATAGTAAGTGCTCAAGAAATAGAAGTATAAGGACTCACACTTTTTCCCACTGGCTTATACTCTAATTTTAGAAACAGGATGACTCATGCAGGTAGACCTTCCACAGGCAGTAATCCCTACACTAACTTGCTCTTAGTTTCTGTCCACAGTTTTTACCAAATAGGCAGTAATTTGTCAATAAAAACTTATATGCCCCAAGAAGTGCCCCCATTTTTAAGAACCTTGTGGTAAGTTCCTTTGCAAAATGAAAATTCCTCTTGTGAGATAGTAATCAATCACTTAAATTATATGCTTTCTATATTCATACATTTCTATGTTCAGACAAGTTGCGCTTTCTTTAAATCCTGCATAAAGGGTTATCCTGCCTAACAATTTACAAACTCTTCTCTTTCAGAGAGGCTTTTTAAACAGAAATGACTCCATTTTCTCAACCCTGTAATTTAAGGAAAATGTTCTAAATGCATTCTTACCACCTCTTTAAACAAAAACCCACTATATGAGGGGGAAAGGCTATAGGTCTGAGATAAGGTCAGCCACTAATGTACTAAAGTCACAGAGACAGCCCAGAAAGGGCAAACAACTAAAGAAGGGACAAATATTGGTAATTAGAGCATCCCAGCTTTATGGCATTAATAATACTTAAGGGACACCAAGATTTACACACACAATTCAATGGTCTAGTTAAGGAAGAGTACAGCATTTAATCATGAGGGGGGAGATGGACAAGATTCCCTAATACATTAGGATTGTGATTGCAGAGCACAGAGCCAAAATACATTTGAAAGTCATTTCTTTCCATTTCATTACAGTTTACAAAATCCATGCCTAATTTTAGACATTAGCACTCCAGGCTAGATGTATAATAGCCTCTCTCTAATCCTATGAGCCATTACAACACAGTTTATAGTAACATCCGTAAGAGCGTGGTGGAACCACATCCTGGTTATGAAATACAGGGCTATAAAGAAGATGGGGGTCTGGGGAAGGCTGCCAACAAGCTAAACTGAGAAAGCAGCACTGAAATATCACATTAATTGAAAGTCCATGACAGAAAAGACACTAATTTATACAACTGAGACATCGTCATGACCTGTATGGGGGAGGGCACTAAAAATGAATTTAAAGTGTTAATGACCAAAAGATGGATGGTGAAGTGATTTTTTTAGACCTTTGATCAGGTAATAAAACATTAGAAAACAAATCTCATTGAAAAAAATAGGATATCGATAATAGTGAAGACTCTCGGACTCCTTAACAGCTACATTTTTCTGATGAGTAAGTGCAATTAAAAAAAATTGTGTCATTGTGTCAGGAGTTTTAAAATTCAGTTGGAATAGCAGAATAGTCCCTCCAAATAACTGAAGCATCAACAATAGAGGGAAACCAACCAGAAAAAGATCAATTCAGTGACCACTAAAAAGAAAAAAAAAACACAAAGAGTGATGAAAAATTATCTTCCAAAGTAAACTTGCTAATACTAAAAAACATAATCATCAATTTGGAATACACTAACTTGGAATTCTTGAGAAGCTGGGCAGAAATAAATTATATATTGATATCATAGTAATTTTAAAACATATTCGTGAGCTAACTATGGAAGAAACAGGACAGAGTAGCATGTTGAACTGACTTATAAAAATTATACACCACAGCAGCATTAACTGTAATCAAATAATTGGCATTCTATTTATAAGTAATTCTTATATTTATTAAAGTAGGCTTAGCAGGATTTCTACTTGATGACATTATAAACGTACTGTTTCTTCTTACAAATAACACAATGTACCTTTTTAAAACATAATTTTCAATTCACTTCAATGGCCCTGATAATTGTTCCTGGCATATGAAGAAGCAGAACAAGTAGATGAAAGACAATACCATGAAAAACTGAGTGCAAAAGATACATTAAAATGTCAGTAAGAAGACTAGATGATGAAATTGCAGGTGATTTTTTTCCTTTGTGCCTCTCTTTATGTTCTGGAGTTTCTATAATGAGCTTGCATTAGCACCGTAATCAGAAGGAAAGGGTTTAATTAGTTATTTCACATTGGCTTTCCCCTTTCAGTCCAGTCTACACAAGCTGTTAGATGAGTCTCCCTGAAAAATCATGTCACACCCTGTTAAATAAACAAATAAATAAATGTTTTAAAAATGTTTAGTGCCATCCCAACACTGCCTACAGAGTTAAATACAAATGCCTCAGTTTGGCACGGAAGTCCCTCCTCATATGATTCCAAATTCTCTTTACAGTCTTATGTCCCACCACTCCCTACAGGAACCCTGCATTGCAGACAAACAGCCCCTGTGTGTTTCCATCAGAGGTTTTTGCTCTTACTCCATTTGCTTAGAGGACGTGCGGTGCATCCTTGTGTATTAAATCACACCTACTCTCCAAAGACCATCTCAAGCACCACAACCTCCAGAAAACCTTCTCTGATGTTCCCAGTTACATGTGCTCTCTTCCTCCTTCAAATCACTATACCATTTTGTTCATTCCTCTATTATAGCATTCCTCATATCTTACCTTATTATAATTACTTGGATAATTATCTTCTCCCCAGCCAATGTCGGAGAGCCCAAAGGAAAGGACTTGATCTTACTCGTTGTATTACCCACAGGGCCAAGCAGAATGCTTTTGTAAAATTAAGCAATATTGGTTCAATTAAATTAAATCCATTGCTGTTGCAACAAACATATTGTTAGGCTAAATTACAAGGAGCCTACATCAAATATCTTGGGTCAATAAAGCAAGGTGAGAACTGTAAAAAATAAGAAGCTAATCTAAGACAAGTTCAGAGAAGTAAAATGATGTCCCACCTCTGACTCGTAGTTATCCATAGGGCCAGGATAAGAACTTGCCACATACTTATCTGTCCTCAAGGCAAGCCTCTGAGTGTAAAAAAACAAAACAAAAAAAATAATGCGAACAATCTCCCAACCTAAGATTCGAGAACAGAAGTTTTCACACATTTTTGCTGTCTTGAAAGAAGGGAAGAGAAGGGGAGAAAAGGAGTTTCTGTGGCCAAGAAAACTGAATTAAGAAGAAAGGGAACGTGAAGTCTGAAAAGAAAAAAGAAAAAGAAAGGGAAAGGAAGGAACAGCTGGTGCCTTATTCGTATTTTCAGAACTCCCAGTCCTGAGCACGAAGTCTATCACATAAGTACTTAATTCACGTTTTAAACTAAGCTGAACTCCTACACTGACAAAAACTAAAGCATATTAAGAGAAACAATTGTTCAAATACCTTTGCTGGAACAAGTGTTTACTATTCTTTGTATTTGGCATTTACTTAACATTTAGTATCTGCCATTATTATTCATGTGGCTCCATCATTTTATAGATGGCTACCTGTTCATTTGTGTAAAACCAACCAAAACCCTTAAAACCCAAGGAATGAATCAGGCCTAAGACTCCACCTCTGAATTAAATTTTCTCCGGGCAGGCTCTTCTCAAAGCCAGCAGTCTCAAAGCCTGATTTCCCTCACGCATTTCTCCTTTAAGTAATAGGGTTTTAACACTGATTCCAGAGCCAAAACAAGTATCTGCAACCAAAGCCAGAGAAGGAATCACTCTGCACGTCTGTGAAAGTGTGTGAGTTTTTAAAGTGGTTTATAATTTTTAATGAATTTTTTGAATAATGAAAAGGAAAAGGTGATTTTTCTCTCTAATGAAAAGAGGAAAAATAATATTTTCTGTAGCAAGGTATGAAATGACTCAATAGACCCAAAGTGACATGTAGAACATGACTGGGTTATGAATCTCAGAAGATGAATTCAGTTCTTTGAGTGTAGGGAGCCAAATACTTCAGTCCAAAGCTCTTTCACACCTGTCTTCAGAAGCCAACATTTACACTTCACCATAAAAAGTACTCTTGTGCCACAAGTAACTGAGCTTGAAATCAGACAAACAGCATTATGGCTTATGTATCAGACGTGTAAAACAAATTAGCTTTCTTGATTTATCACAGACAAGAAGTGATAGTTTTTGAAAACCAGACTGCTGAAAACTGACCTTTCAGTCTACAAACATACCATTTAATTTACAAGAGAAGTAAACCCTTTTGAATTGTATTTACTCAGTTACTTTAATAAAGGTTAAACCTTTCAAAAACAATTGTAAATGTGGCATTTAGCTTCTCATATTTTCCAAAGCATTACTTGAATCTTGAGATTCAAAAGAAACAACTAAGAAAATAACAACAAAGCAACACTGGGGTTCCCCCCAGAGTGAAATGAAATGCACAATCTCCAGATTAAAATTTCAGATTTAAAATTTTACATGTCGAAGACTCACTAGCCTCATTGGATTTCAGGAAATGTCATTAACATCTCCTCTGGGGAAAAGATGGCCGATACATTCATTAATTCATTCATAAAGCAAAGCTTATTACTGATACACACTGGTATTCGTTACTGAAAGATGATGATTATTAAAATGCAGAAGCACCATCGGGTAATGAAAGATACAGTAATTAAAATCGAGGAGGTGAAACTTCACACTAAAATTCAGGAACGTTTTATTTTACTCATAGTTCTACACAAAAGATGTCAAATATATTATTGTTAAATCACTATATTTTCAAGTATTCAGCTTTTTACTAATGCAAGAAATATTTATCATGCATCTATTACATGTATAGTAAGTACCCTTCTACAAAATGAGTTGCACTTCTACTATCATTACATGGGATTTAAATTGTCTGCATATAACAAAATCTGCTTAAGGATACATCTCATGACGAAAAGAATGTGGACCTCGGAGACAGACACACTTGAGTTCCAATCTTCACTCTGCCATTTACTAGCTGTGTGACTTTAGACAAGTTACTTAATCTCTCTGAGCCTCAGCTGCCTTATTTCTAAAATGAAAATAAGAATTCATACCCAACTAGGTTGCTGAAGCAATGATGTAGGTAAACAGTACATAGCCTAGCACTTTTAAATGCTCAATAGATGTTAGGGTTCTTTTTTTCCTTCCATACCTGTACAAAGTAAGCAAATCAAATGTGTGTGATTAAACTAGGTAAAAAGAATTAAAACAGTTGAATTCAGTGGAAAAATAAAACCGGAGTATGTCATTTGGATTCTCTAATATGTAAGTTTACTTCTATTCCCATAGAAAACTATTAAAATATATAGGAACTTTGAATACCTGCTGATTCCTTCAGAACCAATGGCAAGATTCCATGACAACTGGATAATTACCAAGAATCATGTTCTGGAATGCCTATAAGAAGCTCACTCAATGTCACTGCCAAAATTGGGTAAACCTTCTTCATTTCTGGGAAGACATCGACATTAGCCAATTTATGTCTGCACATAAAGCTGCCCCATGTCCATTTTGGAATAACTGTCTATACGTAGCCAGGTTTTTATTCTGGGTTGTCTATGGTATTATCTCAGACATATATAGTAGGAAACCAAGTGTGAAAATTATCTAGTGATCCCAGTACCTCTGCTTTTGATCTAGAGACCTTTGACTATCCAATCAGCTCTGTGGATTTACAAATGCTTTCAGATAGCACAGTGCCATCAGTCTCTAACACATACAACCATTTATATTGTTAGATGACCCCTAGACTGTGGAATTTGCCTGCTTACTCCATAGCTTAAGTTGGCCTTTCTGGACTTGATCTTTTTTCTCCATTGATTTATGATACCTGTCAGCCTCTACTATTTGGCTATTCTCAGCATCTAAGTCTCTCCTGGTCAGCCCCAGTTCCAAATTCTGACAATCCTATCCTGGTTTCTTCTATATTCATATTCTTTAAACTACTATAACTCCAAAACAATTCCAAGGGTTTTCAGAATAGATTACACCTCATAAATGTATTGTGGGGGTGGGTAGGTAAGTATACATTTGGTCATCAAAGAGAGCATATTAAAGAATGAAGTAAAAAATTTGGCCTAACAGAATTAACAGAGAATTGGATGGCTCAATATATTACTGTCAGATTAATACTAATCTTATCATGATTTACTGACATAAAGGCAGCTTAGAAGAATAAATATTGCACTAAATTTTAATGTAATACTAATACCTAACTCTCAAGTTATATTCTCTAAGAATTTGTATGGATTTTCAAAATAACAGTCATGAAAATAGCTAAAGCTCTCTTTGGCTTGGTTAGGCCCAGTGCCCCCAAATCTCTCCCATGTGAGAGTCAGTGAGAGAAGTATGTATTGTTCATTAATAAACTGTTCCCAGAAGACCAGCAGTAAGCAAGGAACTATAGACTGGCCCCAGGTTAGCATCAGAACCCCTTGATAACACACCAGACATCTTCTCTGAGAATTGTTTCCTGAGTCTTTCTTCAAATGAGTATTAAGAACCACTCCCCACCTTTCAGCTATCCACAGTGTAGCATCTTATTACATTTACCCTACTCTTAAACTTAGCCACTAATCACCCTCACAGTTATCAGTTAGGTGGAATTCAGAAGTCATAAAATGTAGATCTGATAAAAATTAAGGTCAAGTGCTGCCCTCAGATATGTTTGTTTATTCTGCACAGTATTGTTCTAAACTGTGTTTATGAATACTCTTCTATGGATAGGTGCTCTCTGGTCTGTACAGTTGCCACAACTTCCTATAGTAGAGCCAGCCAACATCCAACATCACCTTATCTATTAGCCCAGTATTTTATTTTACCAGGGCCTGATGCTGGCTACTTTGCTGTTGGTTACTCTGACTACAGACTTTGTCACAGTCTCATTCCTAATGTAGCCCTCAGGGCAATCACAGAACCTTCTAACTAAACTAAACCCCAGTGATTTCATCCCCATGGGCTCCATGTTCCTATTGCTATTGGTCTTCATTGCTAAATGCCTCCCTACATTTCAACACATAGTAAGCAGAAGAAAGCAATGAATGAAACAGATCTCCTAAGAAAACTAATGAGCATATTATTATTAGGAGTCCACCCAGGCCAGAGTCACATACCAGATGTCATGCAACACCAGGAAGACTGGTATGCACCAATCATCAGTTTTAGGGGGCAAGGTCAAGGTAAGAACCATTGATGGTTGGAACACTTAACTTAACTTAACTTGAGCAGCCACAGAAAGTCAGGCAAAGAGAGTAAATCAAAAGTCACACTCACATTTGGTACTCAGGGGAGATTCAGAGAAGTAATCTGAGCATAAGGAGAACTTTAAACTAAAAAAAAGGGGGGGTACTGGGCTTGAAAATATGTGAGACAAGCTGTAGTCTTGAATTATCTTATTCATGTAAATGTCTTATTTTGAGTTAATTAAAACTCTCTACAAAACAACATTAACGTATCTTCTTTCCTGTCACATAATTGATTCAACATTCTGATGAAAACTCAATGCCTCTTGGAAGCCTCTCAGCACTTAGCTCAAAGTTATCCAACACAGCAAGTTAGATATCTTCTTACCCCTCCAAAGCCACTCTCTATGCTTCTCCACTTTGCTCTCTGCCACAGGAGGGGTCCTCAACCTCTGGCTTTCAGCATTTATTCCCTGGCTCCCTCCTGCTGGGTCACCTTGGCCTGGTTGTGTCCCTCAACAGAAGGTCACTGTTCCTCTCAGCATGGCCTCCTCTACTCCTCTCTCTCCTTCAGGTTCCAGTACATACTCCTCCCTCTCGTCTTTTGGGCCTAAGGGTGGCAACAACTCTACAACTACTAATCTCTCCTTGCTGACGAGCCCTTATGGTTCCATACACCCCGTCCACACCTTTTAGTTAGTCCCTTTGTAAATAAACCCTCCTCAAATTATCCTAATATATATATGCCCTTTCTTCTCTATGGGACCCTGACAAATACACAGGTGCTCCAAAAATATTTATAAATTAATGAATGAGTCTCCTCAAATGAATCCAGAAAACCCTTACCATTTAATCACAGCTCTCTGTGCTGATTTACAGTTGTCTTGAATGCCCCAGTGGAACATAAACAGCTTGAGGACAAGGGATGGGTAAAACCAATATCAGATAATAAATCTACATGTTAAGGTTGGGCAGAGACTTCAGGGCATATACCCTGAAATTCAATGTGGCAGATCAAGCAGGATATCTAAAGGATGGGCAATAGGTAATGAGCAGTAATCCACATCAACAAGTTGGTATCAGAGGGCCCAATACCAAAGTGACAGCTGTCTCCTGATTGGTATTTCATTTATTAATTCACTTATTCATTCATCATTTATTCAATTTTTCACCTATTGAACAAACCTGGAAAATTGAGGTGACTGAGACATAGTTCTTGTCCTCAGATTTTTTAAGATGGAAAATGGCAACAGAAAATCCAAGAAAGGCTGGTATTTAGATATTCCTTGAAGCTGGCTTTTAATTGACATGTTAGCAGCTAGTAGGACCCAGACACTGGTCTGGAATTCAGGGAGTTTTCACAATGTGGTGGGAGGGGCAGTAGTGCTGACAAAATCAAGACAGGGGTCAATCTTGGGGGAATGAGAATGTTGGGCAGGCTACCAAGGTAAGGTCTCAAGCACAGGAAACAAGACATTAATCAGAGCCAAGATACAAAGTAAGGACTGGCTCTCCGAATAAAACAGTTGGCCAATTATCAGAATGGAAGGGAAAGGTCAGGGCTAGCCTGGCAATAAAGAGAATTGAGGATGAGTACAAGAATATTGGTCTGGAACTGCTGAAAGAATCCGACAGGGAAACAGCCTAGAGTCAAAATGAATGGTGCCCTGATGAAAGTGGGAGAGAGAAGAAGAGAGCCACCACAGGAAAGAAAAGAGGGATGCGAAGGCTTACCAATTAGCATCAGATCCATGTGGATGACTGACTGGCTGGTAACCTGTCTCTCACAGGGATGTGAGAACAGGTGAGATAGCTACCAAACGCCTTCTTTCCTTGGAGTGCAGTACTTTTTCAGATCAGAAGCGTATCATCAACTTAATAAAGAGAATTCGAATACCATACCTTCATTTAGTTATAGCATTTACAGAGTTAATGCAAGCTTCTAGCATTTATCGTCATAAATGTCCTTGAAAACTGTACATTTCTCTTTTCAAAACCAAATCACTTTAAATCCACTGTGGGGACTTGCTATTTAAGTAAACCATGAAGTTAAACCTTTTGTAAAGTTGAGAATCTCTCACATTATGTGAATAATTTCCCCCCGATTATCTTTGTAATTTGTGTATTAGATCCCCTTAAAGTGGGAACCTTTCAGGAGGAGAGGTAATGTTGAACTGAGGCATGGCATGAGAGTCCAACATGCCCTACACTGTCAGGCTCAGAAGGTGACATTTAGAGGGCAGTGATTCAAGGTTACTTTTACTGCCTCAGAGTCCAAGCAAGAGTGACACAACTTCAAGGACAAATTCATAGATGCTCGAAAGCAAAACAAGGTCTTTCAAACCCAGAGCAACACAGGCAACAGAAAGACTGAGACCAGGGAGCATGGGGATTGGAGAAGATGCCGTCAGAGAAGTAGCTGTAACATCCATTTGGAACATGAAGGAGAGCTAAGTGACCCAGAGTGAGGCCAGGCCCAGGACCAGTGTTGGAATCATGAACAGAAGCCATCTCTGTCAAGCTGAGTTGGTGCTTGAATTGGAACCAAAAAATGGGTAACAAATTAAGAACATACACAACAGAAGAGGCCTTAGAGACAGAGAACCATAACCAAGACTAATAAAAGTCTGGAAAATTGGGAAAATGTAGGGTGACCAACTGTCCCTCTTTGCATGGCATTGAGGGGTTTTGTGGAAGGTAGGACTTGCAGTGCTAAGACAGGATAAACTGGGATGGTTGGTCCTGGGCAGTAGTTAATCAAGTCAGGTGGATTTAAAGACGTGAGGCACACTTAATATAGTCATCCCTAAAATCTCTAAATACTGTTTGATTACTACTCCTAGTGCATTTGTTTCCTATTACTGCTATAACAAAATACCACAATTTACTGGCTTGAAACAACACAGATTTATCAACTTACAATTCTGGAAGACAAAAGTCAGAAATGGGTTATCACTGGGCTGAAACCAAGGTGGCAGCATGGCTACCCTCCCTCCAGAGATTGTAGGCAGGATTCATTTCCTTGCTTTCTCCAGCTTCTAGAGCTGCGTTGCTTACGTGCCTTGGCTTGTGGTCCCTTCTTCCAGCTTTAAAGCCAGCAGTGCAGCATCTTCAAGTCTCTCTACTTTTATCTTCTTATTGCCATTTGTCTAACTCTGGCTCCTTCTACATCTCTCTTGTAAAGTCTTTGTGCTTACATTGGGCCCTCCTAAATAATCCAGGATCATCTGCCCATCTTCAGATCCTTAACTTGATCGTGTTTGCAAAGCCTCTATAAGGTAACAGTCACAGGTTCTGGGGATTAGAGTATGGACATATTTGGGAGACCAAAGGATAAGTTTAGGGGCTAGGGTGGCAAGCTTGCCAGAGATATAGGATGGTAGTGAGAGCTGAATTAGCATGGTTCAGTTCTCTTTCACCTCTACCCAACTTTGCCCACACTCCCCAACACTGACGACTCTTAGGTGTGAAGACAGAGAGAGTCAAGTCAAGTGGGAGGATGGACAGAAGAGGAGCTCAAGGGGCTCTAAGATCTAGCCACACTCACCAGTCTCGAAACATGCCTATCACAGCTCACGTTCAAGTTTTTCTTCAATTCTTTACTAAGATTATGTGCGTACAGTGTTTTCTAGTGCAGTCAGTATTTTAATTATTTTTTAACAATCCTCACAACAGTCCTGCCAAGTACTTAGTATTACCCAGATCTTGCAGGTGGGAAAACTAAGACTTAAAAGTCAAGCAGTTAGTCAAGGTCACATAGCTCCAAAGTATAGAACCAGCACTCAAAGAAGAAAGTGAAGAGAAAATCCTTGAAAGACCTGGAATGGAATTTCCTATGCTTCTCCCCCAAAAAATGATGGCAGAGAAGATATACTTGCTAGTGGGTGGGCACAAAGGCCACACAACAAACAATAGACCAAAAAAAAAAAAAATGGAGGGCAGGAATAGTTTTTTCCTATTCTAATGGGCCCAATCAAAAGGGGCTTGGAACCTAGCACTTAATTTGTTCATTTCTCACATGTGGAAGACTAACAGTATATTATTTAGCCTAAGTTACAGGAAAGTATAGGAAACTGTCTTCAAAAAATTCAGTACGGACACCAAATTCTTGCTAGGAAATTAGTTACCTTGCTTTTTGAGGGGCCAATAAACAGTACATATGCACACAGCTACTCCACAAAGACAAATATTCTCTAATATGGAAAGAAGGCAAATGATGAATGGCTCAAAGGATATGAGGTATGACTATGTGAAGTGAATGACAGTCTGGTTGTATTGAATCTGCATAAATTGGGAACACCTCCCAGGGGTCTGTTAGCATCATAAGACTGGTAGGTTTTCATCATTTGTGTTCCAGTAAGGAATTAATTCATCTGAGCTTCTACCTGGATTTCAGGCACTGAGGCACTGTATTAAGCTTTTAATGTTAACTCATTTAATCCTCCCAGAAGTTGTACAAGGCAAGCGTTATTATTCCTATTTGAAAAATGAGAAGTAGGTGGAGAAAGGTTTAATAGCTCACCTAAACATCACATGATTAATAAGTGATAGAACCAGAAGTTAAGCCCAGGTCTTTTACCTCAAAGTCCTATGTCCTTGCTAGTACAGAACAGAAATTTAATCACAGCGCCTACTTTTGAAACTATTAAGCTGTCTCAGTTTCCACCAATGTTACTGAGAAGGATGGGCTCTGGGTAAGCATAGAATGAAACATGCACAAAATTTATTAGGCTGCTTTATGTGTAGGAGTTAATTCTCCTCACCGTAGACCCAAGCCACAAAGAAACACTTCTGACAGTAGGCAACTGAATTACAGGCATACTGCAGATAGAATGGACTAGGAAGAAATACTCTGGAAAATTGTTGCTCATTGCCTTACAACTACATCTAAAATTAATGCTTATAAATATATTTGCCAGAGTATGGACTGAAACTCAAGATCAAATTACTCTGAGAAACTAAGCTATCATATCAATATGCATAGCCCTTTGGTACTTAGTTTCTGAATGGCTTCTTCATTCACTTCTCTCCAAATGAGAAAAATAACTGTGTCATCATTCCAGAGGTGGGTACAGTAATGAGGATTATGGAGAGAGGCTAGGATTCCCTGTGGATCGGCAGACCAGTCTGAATAACTTTCAGAATTTGATCTGGGTTGAATAATAGCAAAGCGAATATATCAAGAATATTCCTTCCCACCTGTTACCATTCCCCCTATAGAAATCAACCAGACTATGTCAGCTTTCAGGAAAAGAACCCCCAAAGCCCCATGACAGATGCATGATTTGCCTGGAAAGAGAGAAAATTGGAATGACACACATTATGGAGAAATACGTAATTTCAAACAATTCGACAGAGAAAGAAAGTCAAATTCAAGAAACAGAAATGGTCAAAACAGTTGTCTAAATGAACGCTTCACCCTCCATAAGCAAAAAAAAATACTTATTTTGAATAAGTAATAACAAGTTAACGATTGTTCATCGGTTAAGAAATCAAACGGTGCAATACAGAATGACCTGAATCAACAGCCAAGAACAGAATAGGGTACAGGTTCCTTCTGTCACTTCTCCCCTAGACAAGGTCAGCTCTCGCCATTCCCCTTCATCTTTAACCAGCCCCCTCCTTCCAGCACTCCCTCACTCCAGTTTCCAGTGTCCATCAGCCCCACTATGCCCAGGGCTGCAGCATTCATTGGGGTTGAAACTGTGTCATGGGTCCAATGTCCTTGCCCCCAACATGTTTTCCAATGCCAATGATTTAGTAATCAGTATACAGCAAATATATTACCTAGTAAATTTGTCTGCTTTAGCCCAAAGGGATGTCACTAATGGGGACATGTCAGACAATGAAAGTGACTGACTCAGAGTTGAGTTTCTAAGATGCCCTTTAAATAGTGATAGCCGCAAACTATCTAATTGAGAATCCCTCCCACATTTTAATGTTGAATAACTGACTGGAGGAACTTGCAAGTCTTCACCAAAGAAAAGAGCAAAGCAAGCACTTTTGCTGATAAAAGCGATGAGATTTTTCTAACACTGGCTTCCATTTGGGTACAGACTTCAAGTCTTCTTGCAATGTCAGACATTGGACTGGTGGAAAAGAGACTTTTGTACCATCCCCAAAGCCCTAAGACAGACCTGATTTAAGGAGAATTTGAAAAGAAAAAAAGGAGACAAAACTCCCTGCACAACTTGCAGATCACCAGCTTCCCTACTACTTTGCCTTTGTGAACTGAAGACCCCTATTAAATGCCAAATGCTTGAGAAAGGGACAGCATTAAGACACTTGTAGATATTTCAAAAATACAATTTTAGATCCCAGATTAGATTGTGCAGGGGAGTCATCCCTGAGGGAAAAGACCCAGTGCCTAGACATCATGATGAGCAAAGGAAGAGTCTTGTTTACTTTCTGGAAAGGGTGTCCTGAGATTCAAGAGAGGGAGGGGGGAGGGAGGGAGGGAGAAAGAGAGAGAGAGAGAGAGAGACTATTGTTGGAAGGATGAATAAATTAAAAAAAGGTCGAGAGGAAGAAAGGAAGAGTGACTGAAAGTGGAGGGGTTATTCAACAAAAAGGTCATTGACTGCCCAGTCCCCCTGAGTCTAGTCCAGATGCCAGCAGAGGAAAGAGTTGTTGACAAACTTCCCAAAGCCCCTGCCTTAGGCTTGAGGGCTCCCTCTACTAGGCTATCCCTAAAAATGCTATTTCAGTGAAGTCACCTGCTGCCTGTTTAGAAGTCAGTAATAAGTCTCCAAAACAACTGAAAAAGAGTTTATGCTATATTTTATACCAAGCTTCTGCCACATCACGTGTCAGCTGGCAAGAATGACAGCCTCCAATGTAAGGCTAGCAGAATTCAGCTGAGCCAGGTATCTTACAAAACTTCCACAAATCACCATATCCACCCAAATATCAGCCCCCAAATAAAATTTTCCCTAACTATGGATAGGGAGTGAGGGAGGTGGTACTTAATTTCCATAAACGTAGACAAAAAGAATTTGAACAAATCAAGCCAATCTCAACTACTTTCCTGGGATGAAGGCCTGGTTGGCTTTCTGCTAATTTGTTCTTTAACAATGGCAAGTTCTTTTAGAGCGAGATGTATCATTTACACGAGGTGGTGTCTTTGTTTAGAAAACTGTCTCAGTTCCATGAGGAAAAAAAAAGACAACATTCAGTTAACAAAGAAAAAAATGACAACTATTACCTTCATGTTCTGTCATCACAAGTCCCCATATTCTTAAATATGACTTGAAAAACTCAACTAGCCATTTGCCCTAATCCATCAAAACTTAAATCTATTTTCAAAGCAAGAGGAAAGAGTATACACTTTTGGGTCCTAATCACTTCCTGACCACATGATTTAGGGTAAAGGCTCAGTATAATAGTCAGGGCCCAACCGGGGAAATCAGAAACTTAGAGTCTTTGAAATAGAGGGTATTTAAGACAAGAAATGCATTACACAGTTGATGGAGGAGCTAAGAAGTCAAATAGAGGAAACGGGG
Source organism: Camelus ferus (assembly GCF_009834535.1). Lineage (NCBI taxonomy): Eukaryota > Metazoa > Chordata > Mammalia > Artiodactyla > Camelidae > Camelus > Camelus ferus. Next base: position 95,991,239 of record NC_045732.1, on the reverse strand, counting down.
GCAACCCAATAGCAGAAGGCCACAACCACCCCTACGACTGGAAGGGTGAGGAGAGGAGATGGTGTTTCCAGAGCCCAGAGTAACCCAGGAGAACCTAGAACCACAGCAGGACTATCTGGTGGGAGCTGGAGCCACAGAGGAAAGGCAACTGCTTCTAAAGGTGCTGCCCGAGGCTGGAGAGTGGACAAGGCTGGCCTCGTCCTTCCCCTGCCCTTCGACCTCCTACTTGCATCTCCCTTTGGCTGAACACACCCATAAGCTAGTCACCAAGGGAGCCTGAGAAATATAGTCTGCACCAATTGGCAGGGTAGGGGAAAGGCAAGGAATGGATCTGAGGGCAAACAGATCCAGAATTGACACACTTAGTTCCCTTTCTATAAAGTAGGAACAACAGTACCTACCTCCCTGGACCACTGTGATAACTTAGAGAGTATATGTAAAGTGCCTGACAGAGTGCCCTGTACAAAGCAGCACTCAATACATGTTCATTTTTTCCTTAGTTCCAAGGACTCAAGAAATTCACTTTTTCCCCCAAATGCCTGGGTCCACCCAGAACTAAAAACTATATACTAAAGAGCCCTTTGTTTCTAAGATAAAATTTAGTAATTTAGAAAAATTTTGCTTATATTTTCATCTGTGCTCATTTTTAATATTCCCTTTGAGAGGAATAAAACTTTTCCTTCCCATATGGTCATTTCAAATTTTTCACTTGCAGACCAGACCTGTGTCCTATTTTACCAAATAAGCTATGCTCTTGCCAGACTTTGATGTCTGATATGTCCTGATATACTGATTTCCCTGAAGATTATCGGTGGGTAATAGCAATGGTCCAGATCCAAAGGAGTTAATGAATTCTACTAGTGAATACTAAAAGGGGGCTTTTGTGATGGAAGAAAGTCCCTCAACAAAAGGCTAACTGAAGATAAATATCCCCACTGTCAAACACCAGCTGGGCCCAAAGCCTCCTGTTTATGTTAGAGAGGGCTCTGTCTTATAAATGTGAACTCCAGTCTCATAGACCAAGCATGAATATTTCAGCAAAGGAATTTTGGAAAACCTTTGCTAGCCTTTTCAGAAAATAAAAATGCAAAGACTGAGACAGAGGGAATATTTAAGCCTCAGGCATTATTTGTAATTTGAGATGTTGATCATGAAAGGGAATTTGTGTTTCAATCGCCTAGACTGCCACTTAGGAAATTCCGTCCTGAAGGACTCGAAAATTGTGAGACTTTGAGCTACCACTGACATTTAAGCCAGACATAGAGGAATGGTGACTGCAGCAGAAACTACTGGTGAGGGAAATGCAATCTGCAGCAACAGAGAACCTTTTAAAACTATTTGTTCTTCCTTTGCACCTCTCCTTTCAATCCCCAACTGTCCAGCAGAGGGATAAATTCCCAAAGTCAGGAAAGTTACACCAGGAAACCAAGATCAAAACTCACTGAAGGCATTTGTTTTCAAAAGCTGAAAATATTTTGTGAATAATAATATTGTTAATAATAATAAAGGTAGGAGAAGGAGAGTTTCTACTATAACACGTGGATTTAAAAAAAGAAAAAGAAGAAGACACATAGAATATGAGCACTGAATTAGACATCACAGGATTTTTCATTCTAGCATTAACTAAATAACTCACTGAATAACTGTGCAGGTCTCATCATTGCTCTTTGTTTCAGTTTTACATCTATGCGTCATAAATGATGGTGCTAGCCAATGATTTCTAAAGTTCCCAATAATGCTAAGATTCTATGACCAGTTGATATAAGCTCTATTTCATAATTCTAATATGTGATAAGGAAGTCAGCCTGCAGGCAAAAGGAGGGGTGGAGAAGGGGAGGGGAGAGAACTGTTTGCATTCCTGCTGAGCTAGAATAAATAATGATCTTCTTTCTGTCAACAAAAGGCTTAAATCAGCAGACTAGGTAGACAATGTCAGTAAGGACTTAGAAAGATTTGTCCTTGGGGTTAGCCAAAAGTTGACTCTAGTAAATATAGTCATTGTCCACATGGATTATTCAGTTCCCAATCAGTTAGCCCTGCCATGCATCAGAATTATCTTCGTGAAGATGGTAAAATGCAATAATAAATACAATATATATAATAAAATGAATCTAAGTATTACAACTATTTAGTATCCTTGCCATGTTAGAACCTTGTCAGCATTAAGCACTAAGATGTAACTAACTGATCTTGTCAGGAGAGCAAGTTTTGGTGGAAAAGTAGGTAAGACAGTGACAAGTAACTTGGAGACCTACCAGGGAAGATTTCAAAATCTGCTGGTAGATGGTGATCTCTTTGTTGAGGTTATTCCTCTTACCCCCGCAGAAGTCCCTTGTTGAAGCAGTCCTAACTTCCCATCAGTTAGATAAATAAATGGGGCTTAGATCCCTGCTTTGGACTAAGCTTGTCTCTTCTTTTAACCAGCCTTTAAAACTCCTCTGCCCTGTATACCATTAAGTCAGGTCTATGCAAGATGCATGCTAGCTAATCTGATAAGCCAATCAGGTGGGTTAGTGAGCATTTAAGGCCTAACAGTAACATGAAAATATATTAAGATATATTGGCTTTGTGGTTTAAAATGTCATCTCTGGAGTAAAATAAATATGGTTTCTGATCAAAGCTCTGCCACTTTTCTAAGCTGTGCAACCTTGAACAAATCATTTAACCCCTTTGTGCCTCAGTTTCCCCATCCTGAGAAATTAGAATATCAATAGAATACCTGGTACAGAGAAGGTCTTCAGTATCTTGACTCTATCCCTCCCTTCCTCATCTCTGCTTTTTGCCAAAACAACTTCCTTGTTCTAGCTCTCAGTGGTTTTCTGCTTTGATTCCACCCTTGCAGTTAACCAATGATCATGATAAAGGAACCAAAAGCCCAATATGTTAGGACCAAATATGTCCTAGGAGGCTATTAACCAGGATTGCAACATGGCTCCATCTCCTACTCCAGAGACTCTGCTGGCTTTGGATGCCTTCAATTTATCCAGAGTAGGTGGCAGTTCAACATTTCCTGGTCTGTGGAATCCTTTCCCAAAGGCATTTAGTGACACTAATCAACACCTAAGAACTATAGCAAAAAGGGACAGTAAAGGAAGGGTCCTGAGCTTAGACTAAAGTCATTCCATGACAAATTCATTCTTATTTTAGACCTCAGGAAGTATCTAGGCTGTCTTCCTCAGAGTGATAACAGCACATCTCTCCTACTTTTGTCACATATTGCACAAGGGCCTAACCCTCTCTGAATAGCTACTCCAGACATTTTCAAACATAGCCATCCAAACCTTTGGACATTTCTACATCAAAAGGGAAGGGGATAGAAAGGGTCAGACATTAACTCAGAAACACCTTTGTTCATTAGGTCACTATTAGGACAGCTAGTTGAATCCTCCAGGGCTTAATTCTCAGAAGAGCAAATTGTAATTTTTCAACAGTAGCTGAGGGGCTGGCTGTGGCCATCACCTTTATTACATTACACAGCTAGGCACTCACAATTGTCAGTGCACCCTCATGCCACCCCAGGGAGGTCCATCCCAATGGGCAGCATGGGGGAAATGGACAAGATTTTTGATGACTGCTTATTAAAGACACACAACAGAAACATCCCAGGGCATAATATTGACCTTTGGTCTTTAGAGAATGGCTTGGCAGATACATCTGGTGTCTTGATACAGTTCATGTGACATTAGGCCTCTTCTGAGTGCCACAGCTGTTAAGGTTGGGTGCCAAGTAAAGCCTTATCAGGACTTCTCTTGATAATAAGGAAGACCAGATGTAAGGTTGGGCTGACACAATCTTACCTCACTAATTTGAATAACATGGAAAAGACAACTGTTTATTAGTGTAAGTTTAAATTCCATATTTATGAATCTACAGAGCTTTAGAATATTCGAATATATCCAACGACTCAGGAGTCCATAAGCAAGGGATCCTTCCATGGGTTCTTTAATGTAGAAATAAATATTTTAAATTAATTACTAAGGGACAAATACATAGCTAAGCCAGTAAGTGCAAGAGGTGTTTTCGAATCCTGAAGCAGTTGAAGAGGGCTTTATTAGAACAGCAGGACTTGAGTTAAGCTACAAGGGCAGGGCAGGACTTCTAAAAGTAGAAAGGCGAGGATTTTCTAAGTGCATCAGTCCCTTTCAGTTCAAGGAACAAAGGCTCAGTTTACTTCAATGAGAAGTAACTTCCAGTGTAAGACAACTTGGGGAAGTAGGAAATATCCAAAAAAAAGGTCTCAGCTGCTCCATAGCCTTCTGTGGTCCTTAAGTATATTTTAGGATGTGCAGTTTTAGTAACTGAATAGCAACTCTAAAGAGTCCAAGCAACCAGACAAGTCGACATTACTTTCAACTCTAATCATTACTTCACACCTTCAACTATTTTCACCTCGTCTCTGTTTTTCTCTCAACTTGCATCTTTCTATGTTCCTACTCTTCTGCAAATGTCTTGATAGTCTCCCTCTTTCAACTATCTCTCTGCTTATTTGTAGCTTCTGATTATTCTAACATCCTGTGTGTCTCTAGTTTCTTGCCCACTCTACCATCTACTAATACTCTGCATGTTTTTCGTACATGTGCCACAACACAGAGCATCTAAATGGGCTGGGCTGTCACTATCAAGGTTAGAGCATCACTTTTGGGAGAGTTTCTATGCTAAGCCACCGATAGATCATGGACCTGTCTGGATGAGTTTGGATAAGGCCTGATTAGTTATGGCTGGAATAATAGGGTATTTCGGCATAAAGCATGGTAGTGATCCATGGGGAAGTTCTCAGAAGGAGCCACGTAAATGACTTCTCATGGGGAGTAGTATATGTGGTCCCACCTTCCATGGTGTAGATAAAAGGTGCCAATTTACACATGTTTGAGAAATAACAAGTAGATCTGTGTATTAGTTTGCTAGGGCTGCTATAACAAAATACCACAGACTAGGTGGCTTAAACAGCAGATAGTTATCTTCTCACAGTTGTAGAGTCTAGGAGTCCAAGATCAAGGTTAACAGCAGGTTTGGTTTCTTCTGAACTCCTCTCCTTGGCTTGCAGATGGATGCTTTCTATGTCCTCACATGGTCTTTCCTCTGTGTGTGAACATCCTTGGTTTTTCTCCATGTGTCCAAATTTCCTCTTTTTATAAGAACAGTCAGATTGGATTAGGACCAACCGTAATATCTTCATTTTAACTTAATTCCCTCTTTAAAGGGACCACCTCCAAGCATAGTCATATTCTGAGGTACAGGAGATTAGGGCTTCTCTATATGAATGTGAGAGGGCACAGTTCAGCCCACAACAATCAGCATGACTGAGGTGGAGGTGAGGGAATGGGGTAGGAAAACAATGCTTGTTAAGCACCTGCTATCGGAGATTCTACACTAGGTGCTTCTATAAAGGTTTTATTGTTTAATTCTCAAAAGCGCTCTCATAAGATTGGTGCTTATTATTTGAATTTTATAGAAGAGGAAACTGAAAACCAAATAGTTTAAGATGATACAGTAATTGAGTTGAAATTCAACCTCAGCTGTGAATTACTCCCAAGCCAGTATTCTTGCCACTACACATGGCCACATCCCAGGGCTACTTAGATGCATCTGGAAATAAAGAATTGACTATATATTGCCATTTATTGCGTTATGTATTACTATACACTGAGATTCAGAGAAGGCTCTAAATGTCAGTGCAAGGAGTACAATAGAGAATCATTGAAGTATTTGAATTGGGAAGAGAAAGTCCTGAAATGGAAAGTAATGTTCCAGGGAAGCTAGTAAGAGCTAACTCTAACTGAGTGCTTACTACGTGTCAGACATTGTAATAAGTGCTTTATATGAATTAACTTATTTATTCAGCACAGCAACCTTATGAGATAGATATTATTATCTCCGTTGAGACAAAGATTAAGTAACTTGCACAAAGGTCACACAGTTTGTAAGTGGCAGAGCTGGGATTTGAACACAAGCAGTATGGCTCAGAAGTTAATCTGACAAGTAGTGTAAAGGATGAAATGTAGGAAAAAGAGTCTGGACATAGGGAGACCAATTTGGAGGTTATTTAAAGTCTCAGTTCAAGATGATTAGGGGTGGATCAGAGTGATAAAGGTCAAAAAGAAAGGAAGGAATCTGAGAGACACTGGTGAAGGATCTCTGCCTCTCAGAATTAGGAGTGGGACATTGGCAAGGAAGGAGAAAGACAGTGTCGCTTGTCTGCCAGTTCTTTCTAAAAGCTACCTCTAGGTTCCCTGCCTATTCATCCATGACTAAACCAGAAAGAAAAAAATGAGAGGCTTGCAGGCATGCCTATCTAAAGCAATAGCCTAAACTCACATGACTTTTTCTTTCCAATCAAAAGGTAATAATTTTCTAACCTCTAAGGAGAGGCACTTGCCCCCCACCAAATAAGAGTCTAACTACCATCTATGGTATTTACTGGCGATTTATACACAATGGTTTCCTTAGCAATGAGGAACTAACAACTTGGTTGTCTGGAGTTAAAATGTAATTTCTAAGATTTCAGAAACCATATTCTAAAGGGATGCAGTATCTCATGTAGAATCATGTATTCTGTCTAGTATTAAAAAGCAAAATCGAAGGTACTTGAAAAAAGATATTGAAAGTGGTTTTTATGAACGTTGACAACCTCTAGCCTAATCAAAGGGCAAACATTTCACAAAACTGTGGAGATTTCATTGAAAGAAATTTTTTAACTAGACTGTTAACTCACAATCTTCAAAATAGCTCATAGTTTGTCATAGAAAAGTGTACCCTTGTTTATTCCCCACATCATGAAATGGAAAAGGGAAGGAAAAAATTGTTTACTAAGTGTCTCCTATTTAGGTACTTCCACATACATGATCTCTTTTTAGTCTAAAGATTGTTTTCATATCACACATTCAACCCAATCATTTTGTTTCCTGCTTCCAGAAAAGATATTTCCTAATGAACACATTTTACTTTGGTAGAAAAAAACTGGGGGTCGAGTGGAGCCA